>NW_006409010.1:278915-317342 GCF_000296735.1 Chrysochloris asiatica | reverse complement strand
TGCCATGTAAACTTTCACTCAATCCACAATAAAAACCTTTAAAAAAAAATTACAAAAGGATATGTTCAGTATGATACTGTATCAAAAAAGATATAAAATGTTATGAATATTTTATTAAAATAATTGTGTATATTTATGTTACTAATGGGTATACATATGCCCTAGATGTATATAATGCAGAGGGAAGTAACACATACCAACTTCAGGATATCAACTCAGAGAAGGAGTGGGAAGAATGGGGCAGGGAGTTTAGGCTTTAATTATCTATGGTGGTGGTGGTGGTGGTTTTGTGTCGTGGAGTAGGTTCTGACTCATAATAGGGTTTTTAAGGCTGTAAATCTTTACAGGAGCAGAAAGTCTCACCTTTCTCCTGTGGAACAGCTGCTAGTTTTCAACTGCTGACCTTGAGGCTAGCAGTCCAATTTGTAACTACTCTGTTACCAGAGCTTCTTGCATATATGACTATATATATATATATACATGTTCCATTTAAAAAAAAAAATGGGGAAGAGAAATCTAAAAGAAATTTTACAGAAGTTAAAATCAGGAGGATGTATATATAAATGAATATTTTTCAGATTGTCTGTAATTTTTATATGTTTGAAATAATTTAATAATTGATAGTGGTACTGTAAAATGAAGTCCTAAAATGTTATCAATATTATGGTAGCAATCACAGTGCCCTACATTTTTCTCGTTACCAACTTAGGAAAAATATTTTTTTAAATCTACATAAAAAATACTACAAGAAACCAAAAGAGACCTAAAAAATGGAAGACTATACCATGCTCATGAATAGGAAGACTTAGTATTGTGAAAATGTGGACACGACCCAAGGCAATCTATAGATATAAAGCAACCCCAACTGAAATTCCTACATCAATCTTTAAAGAGATGGAAAAATTAACAGTAACTTTATATGGAAAGGAAAGAGACCTCAAGTAAGCAAAGCATGACTAAAAGAAGGACAAAGGAGGAGACCTCTCATTTCCAGTGCTCAAAATCTGCTACACAGCCACAGTGGTCAAAACAACCTAGTACTGGTACAATGAAAGGCACATAGATCGGTGAAACAGAATTGAGAATCCAGAAGTCAATCCATTCATCTATGGTCAGTTGACCTCCAACAAAAGGCCAAAACACATTAAATAAGAAAGAGGTAGTCTCTTCAACAACTAGTGTTGGCAAAACTGGAAATCCATATGCAGAAAAAGGAAGCAAGACACATATCTCACACCATATCGAAAATGAACTCAATGTGGATTAAAGACCTAAATGTAAAACCTAGAACTATAAAGATCATCAAAGAAAAAACAGGAACAAACTTAGGGGCTCTGATGTTGTTATGTGCCGTGGAGTCGGTTCTGACTCATAGCGACCCTGTACAGGGTTTCTGAGGCTATAAATCTTTACGGGAGCAGAGAGCCTCATCTTTCTTCCATGGAATGGCTGGTAGTTTCGAACTGTCAACCTTGTGGTTCACAGCCCGATTCATAATCACTACACTACCAGAGCTCCTTAGGGGCTCTGATACATGACATAAATATACTATCAAAATGTAACTGACAACACACAATCATTATAATGAAACAAAGTATAGTATTTGTTGAATGTTAAACTGATAATCTGTTCTGTAAACCTTCCCTGAATGCACAAATTAAAAGTTTAAAAAAGAAAGAACTACATGGGATCAAAGTGGCAATAGCAAAGTGGTTAGATAGGAACCTTCAGTACATTGAGTTTATGCTTATTTGTCATGAGGGAAGACTAGCTCAGAAAAGGACAATAAGAATGGTTACACAGCATAAAAAAATAATGTCTATTTGATGATGCATGGAGGGGATTGTAATCATGGCAATGAAACGATGTATGACAGGATGAATGTAAAGCTAATGTTCTCCCATGTAAACTATCACATAATTCACAATAAAAACTTAAAATAATGTCTATGAATTATACAGGTGAAAACTGTTAAATTGGCATATGTTTTTCTGTGACAACAAAATAAATTTTACAAGAAAAGACATTTGAATAAATATATAAAGGAGATGAGGAAGCCCAGATGGAGGAACACATGCTCCAGACCAAGAGATAACAAGTGCAGTACTGACTGTTAGAACCATACAATCTGGAGCCAAAGGAACCTGGAGCCATGTCCTGATTTGGGCTAACCCAATCACTGCCATCAAGTCCATTCCAACTCACAGTCAGGGTAGAAATGAAGGCTGCTTTATCTCTCTGATGGAGCAGCTGATGGCTCAGACCTCGAACCACCAGGTTCAAACCTACAACCTATTGATTAACAGCCAAGCACTTAATCTACTTTGCTACCAAGGCTCCTGGGATTATCGATTTAAAATTAAAACATGGCAAACCCATTGCCATCATTTAGACTCATAGAGACATCATATGCTTCATAAGGTTTTCGTGGCTGTAACCTATACAGAAGCAGAACACCAGACCTTTCTTCCATGGTGCTGCTGGGTGGGTTAAGCCACCAACCTTTGGGTTAGTAGTCACTCTTGGGTTTTCACAAAAGGGACTTCACAAAACTTTCTTGACCATTATCCACAAGAATGTATTATACATATAGTCCAGTATTCACATACTTGAGACAAAACTCTCAGAATACTTCTGTTACATTTGATGCACTTTGATGTTTTCCATTAAATTACTTTTTTTTTTTCTAACAGTTTTAACCACACACCTGAAGTGAGTGTGTGCTTTGTGTATCCTGGTAATAGCATGATGGATGTGAGACTGTAAAGAGTGAGTAAGGAGGTGTATGGAGGTGAGACCAGATCCCATGGGGCTTTAATGGCCATGGAGAGAACTGTGGCCTTTACTAAACATACATGGTCTGACTTGGTTAGTTTACATTATGTCCAAATAAACTCTGACTGTCATCAGCATGAAGAATATGTGCCCTGCCCTCTCCTCAGGGTTTGATCCCACTTACTCCAGAACTCTGCAGGAATAAGAACAATCACTGCACTTCCTTCAGTCTCCTTTTGTTTCTCCTGACCCCTGCACATAAAGCCCCATTCCCAGGAACTGTCTTCATCTGTCTTGGAGTAGAGAAAGTGGCAAAAGGCTTGTCCAGGTGACCAACAAGCACACCAGAATCTAAGTATCCCAGGGTACTCCTGACCAACCTGCAGTCTACAGGTCCACAGGCCCCGTTGCCAACTAAGGGAATCAGAACTACTGAGGCAGGCAAGGATGGGGTTGAGGATCTGGGAGAACTAACAGAGTTATGAGGTGAGATTGAAGGAAGGAACCAACTGTATGCAAAGTCCAAGAGACGGTCACTGCAGGGAGTGGATTCTCCACTTTGCCATATAATCAGTACTCACTTGCACAACAACCATCCGTACCTTTTTCTTCTTTCTCCAATTCATCTCGAAGATCCTCTAAGGAGGAGAAACAAACAGGGTGTGAACATGGGTGTATTTGGCAATGACACAACCTTTTTCACTATTTATAACCCAACTGAGTAATTCATTCCCCAAATGCCCCAGATTTGTCACAACCACTTCTTAACAACCTCTCCTTGACACACCCAGCTACCATTTTAAACTTCTGGAAAGGCATACCCCAGGATCCATGAACTACCAGAAACACACAACCACCACACATACAGCATGGCCTAGGCCCACATCCAGATCCCTACCTTTAAACTTCTTGAGCAACCCCTTTAAAACAAAGGTCTTGAGGGAAACATTCCAGACCTTATTCTTCATCTCAGAAGAGACTGTGGTTGGCTTGGGGCCGGGTACATTGCTGCACCTACAGGACAGGAACCCATGAACACTATCCACTCCCACTAAACAAAACAAAACAAAACCCACTACCATCCAACTCATAGTCAATTCCAACTCTGCGGGACCTAGTAGGGTTCCCAAGCCTGTAAGTCTTTACCAAAGCAAACTGTCTTATCCTTATCCCTTGGAGTAGCTGGCCTGGTAGTTAGCAGTCAAGTGCTTAACCCACTGCACTACCAACTCACTGGACTCTGACAGATAAGTTGGCTAAGTCTTGTTGGAGAGATGTAAAAGTGGTAGAGGCCAGCCTGATATCAGAATACTCATGGCCAAGCAGGCATACACTGGCCTCAGAATGTACCCAGGTAAGACATCGGGGAAAGGAGGTGGCAGAGGATAGGGGTGGTGAATAAAAGAGAGTTTAGTGGAAAAGAAAACAGGCCTCAGAAGCCATTAGGTTCACTCACTTGCTTAGTGTGTTTTTGAATTCCTGGAAGGAAAGAAGGAAGAAAACCAGGTTAGCTTTGAGAAAACAAAACAGGCCCTTTGGCCTCTGTACAAGAGGAATAAGCAATAAGCAGGTTTATTCCCACTCCATATGAGGCAATAGCTTCCCACTATGGCCAGTTTCTGGTTGCCTTATCAAACTTGTGCGTCCCTCAATACTGCCTAAACATCTGCAAATAGTCTCCTTATTGAAGACTCTTCACTGGAGCATCTGTTGGGACTTAGTGTTACCTCTTACCCCTGAAACCATTGAGACAACTCACACCCTTTATGCAATGGTGAGGACTACTGTTCTTGACCCATTAGTAGCTTCTAGAATTAAGTTAATAGATTGTGATGACCACTTTTTTTCAAATCAAATAGGATAGAAAGCATAGTATGTCACGTGTAGTACAGTTAAGTATTATTTTCTGAGACTTGTTTCAAGTATATATACAAAGGGACTTCAAAAAGTTCACAGAAAAATCCGTTCTATTTTAACGTCATTTTTCATGAGCTTTTTGAAGCTCTCTAGAATAACAGATACTCTCCCTAGAATAACTAAAATGCATTCTGTGGCTCATGGTCAAGTAAGTTTTATCACACCCCTTTACCTCTAACCAGGAGAATTAGGGCACCCTCTTCCCAGTCCTCTTGGGTTCTGGACTGTGTGGCTCTGCTTACTAGATCTAGCACTGGTCACTCTGCCTCTCCCAATAGCTTACTGTAAATGGGTCAAGCTCCTGGCAGAGCTAGACTTACCTGAAGAAAGTCAAGGTCAGGTTTGCAAGCTGTCTCCTGGATCTGGCTGCTGAGCTTGCAGAGCTGGGTAATCTCACTCGCAAGTTGGGCCAGATTCTCATTCTGCTTCTGTGTCACTTCTTGAGACAGCTCCTCCAGACGGCCCAGAAGTCGGCCCTCCTGCTCCACCAGGAAGGCCCTCAGTGCCTGGAACTCAGCACCCACCTTTTCTCTTTCAGCTGCCATCTGCTTCTGTTCACACAGGAGAATAGGGTGGAGAGGTGAGGGTACTTGGACATTGAGACATGACATGTGGACTGGAGCCTCTGAGTTGTAACAAAGAGCAAGGTTCCTTATGGGGTTAAGAACATACACACACACATGCACACATCTTCTATTTTAGTTATTCCAACTCAGTGTACTCAGCAGTATCAACATATGTATCTTTGAACCTGGGCATCCATCTAGCCTAGAGCAACTTGAAACTATCCCAGAACCACCTAGGTCTTCAGTTTCCCCATTTTAAAAGTGGGATGAATAAAGGAATGCAAGAGGCTACTATAAGGATTAAACTGAGGTAGCTTTTTAATTCCCCAAACACATGTATCTTGTTACAGCTTATATGTTTACTCTTTACTTTCCTTCTTTTTTAAAAAGAAGCACTCATCTTTTTAGCATTTATAAAGGTAGCATGTGTTCATAATACAAAACTTAGGAGATACAGAAAAACAGAAGGAAGAAAGTTGAAGTGCAGCAAACTACATAATATGACTCTTGTAGCCATAGTCTTTTTGACTCCCACCAAAGGATTTACTGAAACTATGCAACTAAGGTGCTTGTGGCCCACCAAGGGGATTGGATAGGTTTCTAATAATGCAAGTAAGGTACATGATACCCTTGGAGGCCATTTAAATAAGTTGTATGGAATCCTAATTTGAGGACATGTAAATAAGGTGTACGGAGTCCTGGTGTGGCACTGTGGGTTAATGCTCCAGACTGCAAAGCCGTTTGAACTGCAAGGTTGGTGGTTCAAGCTCACCAGCTGCTCCTCAGAAACTCTGTACAGGGTCGCTATGGATCGAACTGACTCGACGGCACTTAACAACAACAAATAAGGTATGTGGAGTCCTAACAAGATGATTGATCAGTCAGTTTTACCACTCGATAGGTTTTAAATGAGTCATCCCAGAGGTGGAAAAGGCAGGGGGACTCTGATGACCACCAAGAAAAAATGGGGCAAAGCATGTCCTTTGGACCAAGTACCCATGTGCTGGAAGCCTTCTGGATCCAGAAGACAGAGAGAGTGAGAGAGATCTGCAACACCTGCAACAGTGAGAAGCAGCAGCAGCAAAAAAAAAAAAAAAATGGTGGCAACAAAGGTAGCAGAACCAGGAGACCAGCAGGAGACGGTGTGGTGACCCAGCCCACAGAACAAGAAAGCTAAGCACCTTCAGGCAGGAGACTTGCTGGCAGAATGAGGGACCTCCAAGTACTTGGTGAAGCTAGGTTCCCTGACCCAGACCAAGAATGAGACAGCTGAGCTCCTTGGGACCAAGGCTTACTGGAAATGAGAACAGGCAGTGCCTATAGGCAGGAAGGAGGCTTGATGGTGTAGTGGGCTGCCTCCAGGCACCTGTCAATGGAGCAAAAGTTTCTGACACCTAGAGCTAGAGAACTAAGAACCTTACTGACAGAATGGGATGCTTCTGTACCCTATCGACTGAGCTAAAGAACTCGGTAACACCCAAGCAGGTCAGAGGCCTATAATGCTTACCCCAGGGGCCTGAGAGGCTGAGGGCACAAGGTACCAAGAGCCAGAGAGAGGCCTGCCTCTGGGCATGGATAATAATATGCTACCCTGATCAAATAACTGTATCCTGAGTTGTTTCTGGTCCTACTACTATTATTTCCCTAATAATCCCCAAAATTGTGAGTATTGTCTGTGAGTTCTTTCTGTGGCTATTGCAATGAAATATTGAACCCAGAAGAAAAGTAGAGAGTGCTATGGGAGGGGTGGCTGGAGGCAGAATTGGTAAAAGGTTGGAAGATAGAAGTATGACTGACCTCCGCCTCATAGGAATCAGCTTTGGGCTGATGCTGATGGTGATTCTCTCTCTCTCTCATGAAGTCAAACAAGGTCAGACTCCTCTGTAACATCATTCTTACTAAAGGAAAAAAGTATGCTGGTAACCAAAGGCACAGCATACCCAAAATGATCCAAGTGAAAATATACATGCCTGAGTAGACAAACCACAAAGTGTAGAGCCAGATATTAAATTTAGAGAGCACCCTTACTTCAACAGCTAATCTATACCTTTCTCCTCTTTCTCCAGCTCATTCTGAAGACACCAAATGCATGTAAGCTTAGGGGTTCCCAAAATCCTCCAGTTTGATCATTCACTAGAAGGACTCACAGTACTCACTGAAAATTATTATGCTCACAGTTACAGTTTATTATAGGGAAAAGATATAGATACATCAAGTCTGGAAGGGTTCCAAACACAAAGCTTCCATTATCTTCTGCCATGGAATCAGAACATGTTAGCCTCTGGTCACTGATGTATAAAATGCAGAGTACAGACAACCAGGAAAGCTCACAGGAGCTTCAGTGTCCAGAGTTTTTATTTGTTGTTGTTAAGTGCCATTGAGTGATTCAGACTCATAGTGACCCTGTATAGGGTTTCCAAGGAGCAGCTGGTGGGCTTGAACTGTCAACCTTGTGGTTTGCAGTCCAGTATTGGTCCTACAGCACCTCACCGGGAGTCTGAGTTTTTATTAGAACTTCATTACATAGGGATGACTGATTGATTGCCCAGGCCAAAGTCCTCACACTAAATCACATGGTAGGTCTTTCTGGTATGGCCAGCACTCTACCACAAGACCCTGCCCTAAACAAAGATATACCTCTTTCAGGTATGACATAGATTATCTCCCAGAAGCTGAAGACAAAGTTCAGGCCTCTCTTTGGGCAAGGCCAAATTGTACACCATGCTGTATTCAAGCTTTATATTCTAAAAGAGAACTTTAAAATGTTTGTGGAAAAGTAGAAATGAAAGATAATGAAATTTTCCCATGAATTTTCTAAAGTCCCCTCATCTTCTTTCCATTAATACCATATGCAGCATTGTTTTACTCCCGTGTTATAAGACACAGACTCACACTCCTGATCCTTTCCTTATTCCTTACGTAAATACACATGTGGTATCCACATGATAAAATGAGCAAAGAGCTGAGGCCTAAAGAAACCTGACCAGTAGCAAGTGAGGATTCAGACCCACCAGGACACCTTCAGTTCCTCTTTCCTGAAAACTCTAGAAAAAAAGACAGACTGGAAGAGGAAACTGTCAGTAAATTTTTAAGTCAGGAAATCTCGGGTTCAAGCTTCTTCATCCTGAGAAAAGGAGTGTCCTCATGTTATTCTTTCTCTAGTTGCCAACAGGCTCTAAAGTTTCCTTTCATTATTTCAACATCTACTTTTTGATGTAGGAACTGAATTTGAGAGCAAAACAAATGACAGCCAGAGACCCTCATCTGCCCACCTTAACCAAAGGAACCTGAACTCACTTTCCTGTTCCCAAGTGCATTTTACTTGCATCCTCTCATGAAATCTTCTTCATGCCACAGTACAGAAGATAAAATATCATCCCAGTGTACTGGGATGCTGGGCATACTCAGCTGCACAGCAGGAGCTGCTGTAAACCCAATTCTCCAAATCTCTTGCTTTCTACTGGGTTGGAAGCAGCTCTGATATGCCCCAAGCCCCTTCTCCCCTGGCCTCAATTCCAAAATATAATAAAGTTTGAAAATGAACATTTTTTCATAGTGCATTTGGTGGCAAAATGTACCCTGAACTGACACGAAACTGTTGTATTTATGTTCCCATCTAGTATGGACATTTAAATATTTCTTTGCAGAAATATCAATATACTCAATCACAAGATGCTGCCCCAAGCCTCTGCTGGGGTGTTATGTAAAATTAGGATGAACATACAACTTGATTCCCTGAGATAGTTCCAGTTTAAGTTAAGTGTTCTAAAGTAATTATATTAGCAGCCTTTTTCACTTTCAAAAGTAATTATATTAGCAGCCTTTTTCACTTTCAAAAGCTCTGGTTTGTGTAATAAATTATATGGTCATCCTATACAATGTGTGCCCCATTATACAATCCACCTTTGCTGTTCCATAGACATACCCTCCAACACCATGCATACAGAGTCAGGGGTGGCAGTTGTCAGGAGACTATGCCCAGCTCACCAGGAGTTCCCTGCTTTCCTTCTCCTCGGTGGACCGGAACAACTCATAGTCCTCCAGTTCCTTCTTCAAGACTTTCAGCCTTGACTCCAGGCACTCCTATGGAAGGTGAGATGAGACACATTCATGGGGAGAGGATTCTGGACTTTCAGGAAACATCCAGAAAAAAGAAAGGTCCAGCCCATTGAAGAAGAGAAGGCCGAGTAGAGTCTCCTATGAACTTCAGGCATGGGGGTACTGGGCAACTGCAGGGTGACTCCAAAAGGCCCAGTGCCTCACTTCCCCAAGAGTATCTGCTACACAATGCAGGATGAAACACAAGCTCCCACCAGCCCAGCCCACCTTGTCCTCTCCTTTGATCTCCTTCTCGCCATTAGAAAGCTCCTTTAGACACAGGATAGGAACAGGGTGGAAGAACCGAGACTGTATTCTTGAGGCCTTCCCACACACCTCCACTGTGGCCCCACCAATGTACAGGAAAAGGCGGACGCCCAGTAACGAAAGCTTTGACACACAGCGCTGACACTTCTCAACTCACGAACCTCTAACTACTACCTACTTCTTGTTGGGGTCATCCTACCAGGTCGAGGAAATGGGGACGCTGAACAGAGCCACCTCCAGGGGAAAGGACACAGTGGGGGACTGCAGATGTGTGGATGTGATGGGACTTCCCACGGGGGGAAAACTGCAATAACTAGGAAGCCGCTAGAAGTCATAGATCCACAGAAACTAAATCACCAAGTTCACTAGGCATCCTGGGCCCCTAGAGGGAAACGAGAATGGTGGTGGTGTGGAGCTGGCAGGAGAGCCATTCTCGGTCCGGGAGATAGTGCTGGGCAGCCGTGGGTGGAAAGGAAGGAGGCAGGGGCTCATTTGCACTGCTTATGCACTACGTGCGCAGGTGAACAGAATTGGGCACTGCTGAGGTTCCCGAGCCAGACATGGGTGGGGCGGGCCCTCACCTTGGCCTCTTGCACCGCTTCGTCCAGGGGTAAAACGGCGTGCGCGCGGTGCTCACGGGCGCGGTCACACACCACACAAATGGCGCGTCCGTCATCCTGGCAGTAGAGCTTCAGTGGTTCGCCGTGCAGCGCACAGCCAGCCGCCGCCGGGGCCGCGGAATCCTGGGGCCCGTGCTCCCCCGGCTTGGCAGGAGGCAAGCTGAAGCGTCGCAGCAGCGTGGCCACCGCGGCCAGCTGCCGATTGGGCCGCAGCTGGCTGGGGCGAGCAGGCTCGCGGCACTGCGGGCAGGGCAGCGCGCGGAACGCTGCGGCCGCCCCAACCCCAGCGCCGGGGCGCTCCCAGCAGCGCGCAATGCAAGCACGGCAGAAGCTGTGACCGCACTCGACCGATACAGGTTCACGGAAAAGCTCCAGGCAGATGGAGCATGTCGCTTCGCCCTGCAGCTCGGCCGCCAGAGCCAGCGCCTCGGCCCCAGCGCCGGGTCCCGTCCGCGGCCCCACAGCCGCCATTTGTCCACTCCGCGGACCCGGTTTAGTCGGTGCGTGGGAGGGTACAGATTAGCACCGCAAGCGTTTGTGAGTTCCCAGACCGGGACCAGCCTCCGAAAGGCCACTGGGTAAGGAAGGGCGGGACTGACGCTGAGCAGGCGCAACAGTGAAGTGAGCGCTCCGGGCTAGGAGCCAAGAAGTTTGCTCTCTAAATGCAAATCCTGCTAGAGCTAGGGTTATCTAGTACTAGCCCGCGCTTCGCGTCCTTGTGTCTGGGACCACCAGCCCCTCCTCTGCCAGTGACCTCCCGGGCTTCGAAGCACTCTCTTCCGGTCGCCTCCCTCAGTCAGGCCAGTCTTGGGTCTTTCAAAGCCGCTCCAGCCTGACCCAGTCAGCTGCGGGAAATGAGCCGAAACAGGTGGGCGCACAAGCCTGGCTAAGCAGTACTCCGGGCCACTGTCCGAGGCCGACCCAGCACGGCCGGGACAAGGGTCTGGCGCCCGGAGCATGGTGTCAGATTCAGGGAGTGCAGATTCGTGCTGGCCGAGCTAAATTTAGGGTACAAGACCTAGCTCTTGCCGCCCCCGCCCCATGTCTACAGTGGCTTTGTCTGTCTCCACTTCTGTAACTACCATTCCTTCCACTCCCCTCCCTCTTTATTCTCATTTAATATTTGCTTTTGAACAAATAATACATTTACGATCAATTTTCCCACTTTCTCGCCCACTCACAGGGTTTCCAAGGAGCGGCTGGTGAGTTTGAACCGCCAACCATGCGGTTCAAGCCGACCTTGCAGTCCAGTGCATTATCCTGCAGCCACCACACACCTGGTGGCCTGGTCTGGCGATGTGAGTTAATGCGCTGGACTGCAAGGTCGGTTTGAACTACAAGGTCAGTTGTTCATTCTCACCAACTGCTCATGTGAAGCCCTATGTAGGGTCGCTATGCGTCAGAACCGATTCGATAGCACTTAACAACACCACTCCACACCTACCCCCATCCCCCGCCCCAAAAAAAACAATCTAACACACTTTCTCTTATCTCTCCACGTCGTTTCCAAAGCTCCTTTCCAGGGCTGCCAGGATTATTTGTTTCCTGGATTATTTGATTCTGTGGAGGCCACATGGATTGAGATTTTGACCCAATCTTATATGGATTTTGCCCCAATCCTATTTGGAATTTGTTCCAATCCTATATGGAAATGACACATCATCAGATCATGGCCCTACTCTTCCCAACCAGTGGATTCCACGATCCTATTCTAAAGGTTCCTTCAAAGTCTTCACTTCACCTACTACCTTCAGGTGCTTCTTCCTCTGTGCCTTCCAGGACACTTGCCTGTCTTCCCACCTCACTGACCTCCTTACCGGATTCTTAGCCTTTTCCTCCTCTCCCTGCCTTAGCAAAGTCTTGGACCTCTACCTACATTCATTCCATTGTGATTTCTTTTACTTTCTTGGTTTGAAAGATCCTCTTCCTTCTTGTCTTAGTTATCTGGTGTTGCTATAACAGAAATAACACAAGTGGGTGACTTGAGCAAACAGACATTTTATTTTCTCACAGTTAGGAGGCTAGAAGTCTGAATTTAGGGCACTAACTCTAGGTGAATGTCTCTTCAGCTTCTGTTCCTTGGGTCCCTGGTGACCTTCATATAGCATGGTATTTTGTACCAACTCTGTTTGCTCACTTCCTTGTTGAGTCTCTTTTATATCTAAAAAGAGATTGATTTAAGATATACCCTACATTAATGCTGTTTATTAGCATAACAATGAAAACCCATTTCCAAATGGGATATTGTATAACTACTGGTATGAGTTAGGATGTATGACATATTGTGGGGGGAGGGGGACACAATTCAATTTATAACAGTGTTGATGACTCCACAGTACACATCACCAGTCCAGGTGCCTCGAAGATGCCTGGTTCCCACATGCAGCTCCCACACATCTCCCCCTGCGTGCCCTAAGGAGTGTCACTCGTTCACTGTATCAAAAACTGAACTTTACCATTTAAAGCAATTCCATCTCCTCAGAGGCCCAGACCAAAACCCTGAAGTCTTCTGTGACTCTTCTTTTGCACACACCCCACACCCAGTCCTCATCATCTCCTCACTCCCTCACCTCTCATGCCCTTCATTGCGTCATCTCAGATGATTGCAACAGTTCTCTCCCCTGTTGCCCAGATTCCCTGCCCTATCGTCTCCACCCAGCAGCCAGAACAATCCTGTTAAACATTGGTGGTGGTGGTTATGTGCCGACTCATAGCGACCCTATACAGGGTTTCCGAGGCTGTAAATCTTTACAGGAGCAGAATAATATCCCCTTCTGCTCAAAAATCTCCATTGTCTCACACCTCCTTCAAAGTAAAAATGACGTTCTTCCAACTGTCTAAAAGCTCTATCCATTCTGCTTCCGCATCTCCCACAAGCAGGAGTCTTTGCGACCTGCTGCTACAATTCTGCCTTGTTGATTGCTTTTTAAGTGGGGCGTCTTCTACTCTTCTAACGTGTCTGAAAGACTTCTACCTCAGGGCCTTTGCACGGTTGTGCAAAGCCTTTTCTTGGCCCTCTCTTTCCCCAGATACCAACACAGCTCACTCCCCACATCCTTCGAGCTTTGGTTCTTATAAATGATACCAGCCACGACATTTCTATGTAAAGCTTCGGTTTTATCACACTCCCTCCCCCAACGCTAACACTAATTTCTCTCTAGCACTTTACTGCCTCTGGAATAAGAACTCTAAGAGATTGTATTAGTTTTGTCCACAGCTGAATCCCCAGTTTCTAGAATAATTCTTGACACATAGTACGTACTCAGTAAATTTGCATTGATTTAAAACATGGTTCAAAATTCAGATAATACAAAGCGATTCACAGTAAAATAATAATAATAATAAATAAAAATCGCTTAAATTCAGTTCCCTCCCAGTCCCCAGCAATCTACTTTCAACAGAGTTCTAGTTTATTTTATGCAAATATTGTATTTATTGCCATCCCTTTTAAAAAACAAAATATGGCAAGCTGCATTCGTGCTTTGCTTTTTTCGGGTTCATCATGATCATCGTGCCTGATAACTTCTTTTTCATTTTCCCACCACTGGCCCCAAGTGCTTACCATGGCCAGCTCACCTTTCCGGGCATCATTTAATCGAGATCTGCTTGCGCTGAGTCAGAGAAAGACCCTCTAATAGCAAGAAGTAGTATTTTTCCAATCAATTTTTCTTTCGCCCAGCCTCACCCTGAACTATGCAATGGCCAAGAGAAAAGTTAAAGAGCGCCAAGCGTGGTGGGGATGTAGCTCAGTGGTAGAGCGCATGCTTTGCATGTATGAGGCCCCGGGTTCGATCCCCGGCATCTCCAGCGCTTGTGTGCGTTTTTGTTTTTCGTCCAAATTTCTAAACGTAGAGCTTACACAGACCGTATAAGAAAAATGCCAGAAAGGGTACTATACTCAACAAATAAAAAGATCTGCAGAAATTCTAGCTCTTCTGTAAACTTTTAAAACTGACACTAGACAGCCGACTCAAAATCTGTGATGGTGAACACACTAGTGACAATAGGGTGTGTTTTTCTTTCTCCTCATTTCATTCTTGTGCTTCGCGCGTATGGAAAAGTAGGATAGAACAAACAGAAGACGATGGAAGCGAGAGGAATGCTCAGACACTGACGGCAGAACTTGGATTTCTCGGACTGCCAAAATCCCTCAGGGGCTCGGTTGTACTACCTACACACAGTTTTCTAGCTAGGAGCAGGGGAGGGAGGGCGAACAAACTAATTTATCTTTGAATGAGTAAATTTTAAAGCTCTACTTGTAGGCGCCCGGCTAGCTCAGTCGGTAGAGCATGAGACTCTTAATCTCAGGGTCGTGGGTTCGAGCCCCACGTTGGGCGAGTCAGTTTTTTGTTAATTTCGTTTAATTGGTGCCTGACAAAACTCTAAGAAAAAATTTTAAATGCTAACTAACGTGGAAGCTTCACGAAGGTGATGTTCAATCAAACGTTTTGTGTGTATCTGAGTATTCATTTTCCACTAACAACGTGATCATTTTAACATATTTTGAATAGGAAATACATTATATGGTTAAAAAATGGAATTATATATAGAAATAATCAGAGACAATCACCTTTCAGCCTCGTCCCATAGGTAACACTTTTATATCTTTGTATTAAACATTTCAAACTTTTTAATGCAAATATGTTCTTTTCCTCTATTTTACAAAGTACAAAAAAACAAAAATAGTACTTACAGCCGTTATATTTTGGAGCTCTTTCACTCTCAAAACATAGAAAATTTTGTCAATGCAGCTGCATAATAATCTGGTGTAGATGAATCATAGTTTAACAGATGTTTTGTTTTGTTTTGCTTTGCTTAGTTTCCAATCGTGTGTTATTGCAATCATTGCTTTAATTGATAGGCATGTGGGTGGCGATGGTTATTATCATTGGAATCTGTTCGGCTCTTCTTGTTGTTAAGTGCTCCAGTCGATTCTGACCCATAGCGACCCTATATAGTTTCAACCGCCGACTAGATAGCCTCCTCTTTTCTTCCATGGAGTAGCTAGTAGTTTTGAACTGCTGACCTTGTAGTTAGCAGACCTACTCATATTCCACTCTGATACCAGAAATCCGCAATATTGTTGTTGTTAAGTGCAGTCTAGTCGGTTCCGACCCAGCGACCCTGTATAGAGTTTCCAAGGAGCAGTTGGTGAACCTGAGCCGCCCACCTTGTGGTTCAACCCGACTTTGCAGTCCAGCGCACTAGGGCTCTTAATAGGCATGTAGCCTTTGTCATTTTGCATTTATAGGACAGTGTCTAGGTATAACAGAAACACCACAAATGGATGAGTATCATTGCTCATGTCAGACGAATCTTGGCTGAAAGCAGAGAATACCAGAAAGACGTTTACTTAAGCTTTACTGACTATGTATAACATTGCATAGAACGGGTGTTCCAGAACACTTCATTGTTATCATAATTAAAGAGTACAAAGAGTAAGAATAAGAGGCAAGTTAGTACAAGGAGGTACTGAATGCTTTAAAATTCGGAAGTGCACCAGGGTTGTATCCTTTCACCATAGTTACTCAATCTGAGCAAAGAACTCAAGAAGGTGGGTTATATGAAGAAGAATGTGGCATCAGGGTTGCAGATGACACAATTTTGCTTGCTGAAAACTAAGAGGACTTGAAATACTGATGAAGATCAAAGACTACAACCTTCAGTATGGACTGCTTCTCAATGAAGAGAAAACAAATCCTCACAACTGGACCAATAAATAACATGATAAACAGAGAACAGATTGAAGCTGAAAAAAGACTTAATTTTGTTTGGATCCACAATCAATACTCATGGAACTAGCAGTCAAGAAATTGAAAGACACCTGCTGCAAATGATCTCTTTGAGGTGTTAAAGACAAAGATACCAGTTTAAGGATTCAGGAGCACCTGACCCAAGCCAGAGTATTTTCAATGTCCTCATATACTTGTGAAAGTTGGACTGTAGAAGAATGACTGCATTTGAATTATGGTGTTGATGAAAAAGATTGAAAGTACCATGGACTTGCAGAGGAACAAACATTTCTGTTTTGGAAGAAGTACAAACAAAATGCTCCTTAGAAACTAGAATGGCAAGACTTCATCTCTCATACTTTGGACATGTCATCAAGAGGGATCAGCCCCTGAAGAAGAACTTAAAGAAAGAGGGAGACCCCCACCCCTCAAAAAAGATGGATTGACACGGTAACAACAACAATAGGTTCAAAGATAACAATTTTGGGGATGGTGCAGGACATGCAAATGTTTCATTCAGTTGTGCATAGGGTTGATGTTATCTAATAACAACAATACAACAGTCTCTGGGTGGTGTAAACAGTTAAGCACTCTCCTGCTAGCTGAAAGATTGGTGGATTAAACCCACCTAGAGGACACAGAACTGGTGATCTTCTTCTGAAAGGTCAAAACCTTGAAAACCCTGTGAAGTCGTGCTACTCTGCACATATGGGGTTATTAAAAGTTGAAATCAATTTAATGGCAACTAACAACAACAGCAAAATGTAAGAATATCTCAAAATCATCTTTCTTGAGGACTTGCAGCAAGATGGCAGACTAGGCAGATGGATAACAAAGACCCTCTATAACAAAGATCTGAGAGACAAAATAAAATAGACACAGATGAAAGTTCTAAGATGCAGAACCTCAGAAGAAAATTTAGAGAGCTAAATGGAGTGTTTGCTGGAAGAAAAGGCTGAGTAGGGACAATGAGAGAGGGAGACTGGCTGGTGAACAGCTGGCCAGGCATGCTCAAACATCTTGTGTACAGCAGAGGGATGCCTGGCAGAGCAAATTCCTGTGGGTGACAGGAAAGGTCCAATTTTTTTTTTCCTCATGTCCCCCTGGTGACCAGAAGTGTGGTCAGCTCATACCCTCATCCACCCCCCAGTACATAAGCTGCTCATAGGGAGTTTGGAGCCTGGTGAGTGACAGTCTCACCAGTGAGAGGTGGAGGCTGCCTGCACTGCTTTGGTGTACGTGAATTCAGGTGGGCTCAGCTCCAGAACTACAAAACCCCTAGAGCCCCCAAAGATCAGCTAAAGTCAAATATTACAACAAAATGTGCAAAAATCCAGAGTCAGAAAACCAAAAATGAACAACACGATCAGCATTTCTTAAGTTGTGGGAACTGAAGAAAAAATTCAAGCCTCAATTTTTGTCATTGAAGGATTCTCTGAATAAATTGTTAAATGATGCAGAAAGCATCAAAAGAAGATAGAAGCAATAGACAGAGTCACTGTACCAAAAGGAAATGGTTGATGTTTACTCGTTTCAAGAGGTAGCATACGATCAAGAGCTGAAGGAGGAAGTCCAAGGTGCATTGAAGGAATTGGTAAAGAACAAGTCATTGATGGAATAAAAATTGAAATCTTTCAAGAAAGTGAGGAGGCACTCATTCATCTCTGCCAATAAATTTGGAAGATAACTATCTGGCCTACTGATTGGAAGAAATCCATATGTGTGCCCATTCCAAAGATAGGTGACCCAACAGAATGTGGAAGTCATCAGACAATATCTTTGATATTCCATGCGAGTAAAGTTTTACTAACGGTAATACAGAAATGGCTGCAAGCATACATTGACAGAGAACTTCCAGAAGTTCAAACTGAATTCAGAAGAGGACATGGAACAAGAAGCATCATTGCTGATGTCTGATGGATCTTGGCTGAAAGCAGAGAATACCAGAAAGATTTTTACCTGTGCTTTTTTTATTACACAAAGGCTTTCTATTGTGTGGACCATGACAAGCTATGGACAATCTTGAGAAATATGAGTATTCCGGAACACTTAATTGTACTCATGAAGAATCTGTACATAGACCAAGAGGCAGTTGTTCGAACAGAACATGGGTACACTAAATGGTTTAAATTAAGAAAGGTGTGCAAAAAGGTTGTATTTTTTCATCATCCTTATTCAACCTGTATGCTGAGCAAATAATCTGAGAAGCTGGGTTATATGAAGAAAAATGTGGCATCGGGATTGGAGGAAGACTTATTAACAACCTGCTATATGCAGATGATACAACCTTGTTTGCTGAAAGTGAAGTGGACTTAAATTATTTACTGATGAATATTGAAGACTACAGTCCTTGGTATGGATTGCATCTCAATGTCAAGAAAACAGAAATCCTCACCACTGGACTAATAAACAGCGTTCTTATCAATGGAGAAATTATTGAAATTGTCAAGGACTTCATTCTTCTTAGATCAGCTATCAACACTCATGGAAGCAGCAGTCAAGACATCAGATGATTTGTCAAATCTGCTGCATAAGACCTTTTTAAAGTGACAAAGATGTCAGCTTGAGGACTAAGGTGCACCTGACCCAAGCCATGGTATTTTCAATCACCTATATGCATGTGAAAGCTTGACAGTGAATAAGGAAGACCATAGAAGAATTGATGCTTTTGAGTTATGGTACTGGAGGAGAATATTGAAAGTGCCATGGGCTGCGAAAAGAACCAACAGATCTGTGTTGGAAGAAGTGCAGCCAGAGTGTTCCTTGGAGGCCAGGATAACCAAACTTGGACATATTATCAGGAGGGACCAGTTGCTGGAGAAGGATATCATGTTTGATAAGGTGGAGGATCAGAGAAAAAGAGGAAGACGCCCCAGTGAGATGGATTAGCAAAGTGGCAGCATCAATGGGCTCACAAGCGTGGCAGTGTTTTGTTTTGTTGTGCATACGGTCACTATGAGACGGTACCGACTCGATGGCACCTAACAACAACAACAGTTTCCCTGGAGTCCTGGTATGGTTCTGAGGGCTAATGTTTCAGACTGCAAAGTCATTTGAACTGCAAGGTTGGGGGTTCAATGTCACCATCTGCTCCTTGGAAACCCTATACAGGGTCACTATGGGTTGAAATTGACTTGATGGCACTTAACAACAACAACAGTTTCCCTGAGTCTGTGTAACATCAGTATAAATAGTTCAAAAATCACCATTGTTTTATTGTTATTTATATCATATTACATCAGTTTAGGAGTTCTGGTGTGGCTTTGTGGGTTAATGTGCTGTACTGCGAAGTCAGTTTTAACTGTAAGGTCCATGGTTCAAACTCACCAGCCACTCATTGTAAGCCCTATACAGGGTCGCTATCGACCGGAACTGACTCTCCGGTATATAACAATGCAGCAGTTAAAGAAAGCAAATCCCTACATAAAAGGCAGAACTCAGTCACAGTTGGTGTTCTGGGGAATGTGAATTTTGAGTAAGGAAGTAGACAAAATGTCAGCAGAACAATCTAATTCTAGAGGATTTACAGAAAAAAAAAAAAAAAAAAAGTGGCCAGAAAGATGACCCAGAATGACCTGCTCATTCATTCATCCTCTGTCAGGACCAACTGCAATGAAATCAATGGGTATTTTAAGAAACTCTCCCTATCATTGTCATTTGAGATGTTTGAGGTTTAAGGGCAAGTGAGAGACTTTTGAAAATAGGAAAGAATACATACAGTGCTTTATTTTGTGATTAATATTCTATTTATTATAGCTATAAACATTAAGGGTTTGTGAGCCAGACTACAAAAGCCATTTGAACTGCAAAAGTCAGCGGTTCAAGCTCACCAGCTGCTCCTCGGAAACACTATAAAGGGCAGCTATGGATCAGAACCGACTTGATGGCACTTAACAACAACAATAAATATTAATGTCCAGAGTCCCGATGTGGTACTATAAGATTAGCACCGGACTGCTAACACCAAAGTCTACGGTTTGAAAGAAAATGTTTTTCTCAAGCTAACACCAAGGTCTACGATTTGAAAGAAAACGTTTTTCTCAAAGTTTTAAATTCAGTGTACAAGCATTTTTTTTTTAAATAAAAGCTTGCAATTTTTTTGTTTCTTGTTTCTTCTTTTCAACTCTTTAAGTATAATTTGTATACAGAAAAGTACACAGTTCTAAAGTGTCAAGCACACCTATGCAATCAGTATGTAAAGGTATTTTTTTTTCAATTTTTTTATTGTTAATTGAATAAAAATTTCATTGCAGGTCACCAGTTTTACATTCAACAAATCATAATTTGCTAAATTATATGGTTGCAATCCCCTCCATGTAACAACAATTAACAGTATTTACCTCTATTCACTTTATTGCATTCCTCCCTGTGTCTCCCCTACTTTAATCTTTCCTCTAACCTCCCTCTTATTGTATATTGTCTGACCTGTCATCCATGTTAATTAACATGCAACATTTGTCTACCTTCTAGCCCCTGAATTCCTTTTCCTCCCTGCCCTCTATATAACCATCATAGTCTTTTATCAAGAAAACCTTTTTTTTTTAAATTTTTTACAATATTGGTCTCATACAATATTTGTCCTTTTGAAACTGACTAATTTCACTAAGCATAATATCCTCCAGGTTCAACTATGTTGTGAGGTGTTCCACAGATTCATCATTTTCTTCAGTGCTTTGTAGTATTTTGTTGTGTGTTTGTACCAGAGTTTGTTTAACCATTCTTCTTGGTTAAATTGGTTGATGGGCATTTAGTCTGTCTCCATCTTTTTGATATGTCTTATAGATAGCATGTTGAAGAATCCTGTTTTCTCATCCATTCTGTTCTCTATGTCTCTTGACTGGTATAGTTAATCCTTTACATTCAGTGTAATAATTATCAATAGGTATGAACTGATTGCTGTCAGTTTTCTGTATGTTTTCTCTTTGTGGTGCTATTGGATTGTTTGTTCCACATAATTTTCTATGCTGAGTTCATTTTGTTTATTGGTTTTCTTTTCATTTTCATTTTTGTTGTGTTCATATTGAGTAAATCTTTCTGATTTTACCCTTTTATAACTTTGACATGCAGGTATTATTTTTCTTTGAGGTTATCCTTTAATTTATTAACATTTCCCATGCTTAAAAACAGTGTGTTTTATCTTGAAATCTACTTGACTTCCCTGCCATTGAGAAGTTCTGTATAAACACTATACCTTCTTTTGCTCTATAGTTGACTTCATTATACATTGATATTTCTGGCTTCCTATTTTCAGTCTTGTAGATTTGTTTTATTTTAAATACTTTTGTACCTAGATTTAGTTTTGGGGATATCATGTATTGGTACTCTCAGGTTATTGTCTGCTGGTGTTGGTTCTCAGTCCAGAGAATACTCGTTAGCATTTTTTGTAAAATTGGTCTGTTGTTGTTAAATGCCATCGAGTCAGTTCAGACCCATAGTGACCCCTATATAGGGTTTCTGAGGAGAAGATGGTGAGCTTGAACCAGCCTGTGGTTCAAACCGACTTTGCAGTGTAGTGCATTAACCCACAGCGCCACACTCTGTTCATCACAAATTCCTTTAATTTTGGTTTATCAGCAAATGTCCTAATTTCACTGCTGTATTTGAGGGACAGCTTTGCTGGGTATATGATTCTTAGTTGGCAATTTGTTTCTTTCAGAGTTTTGTATATGATATTCCATTGCCTTCTTGTATGTATGGTTTCTGCTGAGAAATCAGAGCTTAGTTTATTGGTTCCCCTTTGTAGATATTTTTTTCCTTTTTCCTGAGATGTTTTCTAGATTCTTTCCTTGCTTTGGTTTTGGAAAGTTTTATTATGCTATGTCTTGGTAATTTTCTTTTGAGATTTATTTTGTTTGGGGTTCATTCAGCTTCTTGTATGCCTATCTTCTCTTGAACAATTTTCTCTGTGTTTTTCTCTTTTTGTTCTGGAATTCCAATCACCAATAAGTTGTTCTTCTTCATGGTGCCCCAAATAACTCTTAGACTTTCTGCAGATTTTTTCATTCTTTTTTCTAATTGTATGTCTAGCATACTAGTATTGAGAGATTTGTCTTCAAATTCACTAATTTGGGCTTCCATTATGTTAAATCTTTTCCTTTGCCCTTTCAATGTATTGTCCATTTCTGATATCTTAGTATTAATCTTCTTGAGATCTAATTGTAGGTTTTGTATGGTTCCAAAAAAAAATTTTTTTTTTTGTCTGTTCTCATAGTATTTTCCTGAATTCTTCTAACATTTGTACTGTGTTCTTCTTGGTCTCCTCGATCTTTTTCTCAATCAGTTGAAAGTACCAAAATATCGTTCTTTTGGATTATTTTTCAATTAGTTCCATTACCTGTTGTTCCTCAGAAATGTTTTCTGCTTTTGCCTTTGGTCATTTGTTTGAGACATTCTCTTTTGTTTCTTCATGTGAGCTAAAATTGTCTGTTACCTCTGAGGTACTGTGGGGTTGTCATATTTGTAAAAAACCAACAGTGCAGTTGTTGGACCCAGAGGGGAGAAATCTCTGATGGGTTCCTGCAATTCAAGGAACTCATGAGGTGGTTATGGAAGGGATGTAACTGCAGAGCTACTGGCCCTAGATGGAGTTCCTATTAGCCTCTGGCACTCAGTTGGGAAGTAGTTCATGGGGACCCTTGATGGAACTGGTTTCCATGTCTAATTAGCACCACATGGAAGCTGGGGTCAGGACGATTGGTTAAATACTGGTCTGGTGGCTCTTTGGTTTTTGTAGGTCTGGAGCTGAGCCCACCTGAATCCAGGTACCAAAGAAGCACTTCTAAAGAGGTGCAGCCTTCCCCCAACTCACACTGGTTGACTCACAACCACATGGTTCCAAACTCTCAGAAAGCAGTCTATGCTGAAGGTGAATGAGTGTGGGACCTCCCCACACTTCTGTTCACCAAGGGATCCAGAGAAAAAGAAGAAATTGCACTTTTCCTGTTGTCAGCAGAAATCTGCTCTGCCAGACCTCCCTCTGTTGCCCAAGCGCCTCACAAGCTGTTCAGATGTTCAACAGTTAGTCTCCCTCTCTCAGTCTTTCTTCTTGGCCTCTCCTCCCAGAAAGCACTCCATCCACCTCCCTAACCTTTTTTCTGAAGTTCAGTGCACCAGAATTTTCATCTGTGTCTGTTTTATTTGGTCTCTTGTATCTTTGTTGTAGAGGGTACATGTAGTGTATCTGCCTAATCTGTCATCTTGCTGGAAATGTCAAAGCTTATGATTTTAGAAACAATGTAAATAATCCCTTTCAATGGTTCCTTCATCAATTAAGTTTATCATATTGAATCATCCTGAACATCTAAGCCCTATTATCTACTCAATTGGTGATTCTCTCTTAACATTTTAAATGTCAATACCATCATTTAATAGAAGAAACAGAGGCACTGAGAGATTAGGTCACACTACTAGGAAGTAGAAAGTTTGTAGCTGAACCTAGTCTGCTGGTATAAACAACCCCTTTAGCCACTAACCCAAACCACTTTCAGAGATCCTGGTAGTATCATTTATTTTCAATGTTGTGAGTGACTCTGGACTCACTCATATCTGTCCTTAAAGACTCTGCATTGAAAAGGTCATACTGTGTGCCTCATTAGCCTGGGAGTCCTCTTAGAATATGTGTCAAGTCTCCTCCATTATTTTTTGATCCATGTGAAAAATAAAAGCTACCAATGATGTGGCTACAGTCATCAAAATGCAAAGTCAAGGAAGTATATATGTATATATATATATGGTTCCTTACCTTCCTGACTCCCGGGTCTCCCCTCTGTCCTTGAACTTATCAAGGTCTCTCCTGCTTCAAGGCTTTTTAAACTCTGTTTCCTTTCTTCCAGGCCTCTTCCTGGATCTCAGAAAGGCTACTTCTTTGTTACCTTCCTGACTCATCTCAAAACCACCTCCTCTTTCATGATCTAACTCTTCAATGATGCCCTCCCCTGCTTGCCTGCCATTCTCACTTTCTTACAATCCTTAACAGTCTCCCAAGTAATCTCTACACCGGTAAGTCAAAAAATTATCTGCACTCTGGATGTAGAATTTATTTAATCAGCTTTTAGAAAAGACAAATATATCATTTTTCAGTACAATCTCCTTGCTCTTCAATACTCTGTCCATCTGTCAAAAAGATTCCATATTCCCTTACGTATAAAAGTTTTAAGCTGAGCTGCGAGCCACAAATGCACCACTGTCTTCACTTCTTCATCAAAGGTGAATCTTAGTCCTCAAAAGGCTGCTTTCAGGGGACCAAATAGTTTAAAGTCCAATGGAGCAAGATCAGGACTATAGGAAGGATTCTTTAACACCTCAAAACAAAGTTTTAGCAGTGTCAACAGGGTGGGCAACAGAGTGTCAACACCCTTGGATAGCAGTCCTCTGCATTTTATCCAAAGTTTAGGCTTCAGCTCTTCATTGAACATCTCACTGTGCCCAGCACTGTTGATTGTTGAAACTTTCTCCTGATAGTGTTCCAATACTGGCCCTTGAGAATTCCAGAAAACTCTAAGTATCAATTTTCTAGCTGATGGTTGACTTTTGAACTTTTTCTTGGTCAGCAATTGAGGATGTTTAATCCCAGACTTGTAGTGATGAATCCATGTCTTGTCACCTGTAATGATTTTTTAAAGAAACTTTTACCCTCCTTTGATTATCGGTCCAAATTTTGTGTGCGGATGTCTAAACGCTTCTATTTATGCTCTTTGGTGAGTTGTTTCAGTATCCATCTCACACAAACTTTTCAAAACCCAAGGCTGTCATGGATCATTTCACAGGCAGAGCCATGGCTGATTTGCAAATTATTTGCCACATAATCCACTGTCACTCGTGGATCCAACAGAATCATTTCATGTGCACACTCAATGTTGTCATCAGCTGTGGATGTGGACAGACATGTTAGTATAACTGAAGTGTGGATAAGTTTTACTCACCCCTGTATATCTGTTCATTGGTTTGTTATTTAAATTGTCCATCAGAAGGTAAACTGAGAAGGATAGAGAGCAAGTCTGCCTTTTCCATTGCAATGCAAATAAATGAAGTTACCACTCCATAGGATTTTGCAAGTATACAATGAGTTAATGCATGCCCAGCACCTAAAATGGTGCCTAGTCTGTAGTTAGAGTCCAGTTATTAATATTATTTCCTAAACCTCAAAAAAGCACAAAGAAACAGAAAAACCAGAGTGAAGGGGAAATGGTTAATGGAGTGACTATGAATGGATACTCCGTGACCTTTATGAGGATTACCAAGAAACAGTGAGCTGATTAGCAGTGGGGTAGAGGTAAAGATAAAACAGGAATAGTGGAAAACTAGTAACTGCTGAATCTGGGTAATGGGTACTTGGGGGATCATTGAATCATTCTCTCTACTTTTAGTTTGTTTTTGTTTTTTAATAAAGAAAAAGAAATACAATTACTTTTGAGTGAGAAATTAAATATTTCGGTAGATAAATTTGCAGAGATTAGATATTCAGGTTTATTTGAAATAAAAATATAATAATAAAGATCTAGCATAGCTACAATTAAATGGAACCATCAGTGTGGCTCCCTATCCTTTCATCTATTTCCCTTCTCATTCTGCCTTTAAGGTATCAAGAAGAGGGAGAGTCAGACTCCACGAGGCATCTTTGTATCCATGCACTGTCCTGGCATCCAGATTTAGTCCTATCCTTTTATTTTTCCACTGTAAAGAACCCAGGGTTCCTAAACAGTCCCTGTATTTTAGTGCAAAGAAAATCAGAGATGGGCGTGGAGCGTGTGTTACTTCCAGGAAACAAAGATGCTTCTTCTTCTTTTTTTCTTTTTTTTTTAATGGTTTATTGTGAATTGAGTGAAAGTTAATAGACAAGATCATCAGTTTTACACTCAGCAAATTATACAATTTCTTTTATCTCAATGATTACAATCCCCTCCCTGCAACAACAGTTACCCTACTTCTTCCCTGTGGCTTCCCTTTTACATCTTATATTTCACAAATGAACAAAGCAAAAATATTTGATGCACATATACAAAACAAAAGATACATATTCCTTTAATGTCCCAAAGACATATTCTGCAAGCCAGCCTCCTGCCCTCAGGCACACAGCCTTACTCAGTCCACATGCCTAGAACCCACAGCTGCTCTCTCTCTCCATGCCATCACCTCTGCCACAGTCTCTGCTGGCACCGCTTTTCTAGGTAGGATCTCATGCTCCACTCATGCTTTTCCTTCTTGGCGCTCCTGGGATCCTCTGTTCCTGAAATGAAAGATTAACTACTCCTCCCTTTTAGTTACATATCTTCTATAATTACAGTTATGACAATCACAATTAACCCTGCTAACAATGACTTACAATAGACTCATAAAATCCTATCAGCATCATCTCCCATTCTCTTTCACCAGATCTATCTGGAGAAGAGGAAAACTAATCAGTGGGGACTCTACCTTACCCCCTCATTCTGAAACTAAGTGCGTTCATGAAAGCTTGTAAGCCAGCCACTTCATGCCTTTATGTTGTTGTTGTTGTTAAGTGCCGTTGAGTCGACTCTGACCCATAGCAACCCTGTATAGACACATTTTTCATAATCAGTGTTTAGATTGCCTGTGCCTATCAACCCAGTGCACTGAGGAAGTGATATGAAGAATCCTCTCATTCCAGTTGGAATTTTGAGTAATGCACCCATAAGCAAAGGTCCAGTTCATCAAATTGTAGTAATTTACACTTGCTCACAGTTTCAAGCATCTTTATCTTCATCTGATCGAGTTCTGGTCAGCTAGCCATCCAAGCTAGGGATTATGCTGATTGTAGTTAACTGGCACAGTTTGAAAATGACAAGAGTGAGATAAAAACATATTAAAAATGCATATGCAGGTTAGGAATTTAACTTCAAAATCAGCGGTTCAAACCCACCGGCGACTCCCCGAGAGGACAGAAACATAGTCTTTTTCCGTTACGATTTACAGTCTCGTCTCAGAAACCCTATACAGGGTCGTTATAAATTGGAATCAGCTGATGGCATTAAGTTTGGTTTTGAGATTTTTACTTACATACATATTCCAAGGTGAAGAGACTAAACTAAAATAACCAACTAAAACTTCCCCAGTATCATTGTAATGAAACAAAGTATGTACCTTGTTGAATGTAATTAAAGCTAATGGTCTGCTCTGTAAACTTTCACTCAATTCACAATAAAAATTGAAACAATCCAACTAGTAAAAACGAACACTATGTTTCCGCCCGGTTTCGAACCGGGGACCTTTCGCGTGTTAGGCGAACGTGATAACCACTACACTACGGAAACAGCTAGTAGCCTGCTTTTCTGTGATATCTATAAGACTGATGGCCACTGCCCAGCTCTCTTTGTTCTACCCGATTGGGGTGAGGTCTTGGGAAGAGGCTATAACGGTATTCCGTGCGTCGGGAAAACGGTATTTGTCAAAGTCTTGCCCCGCGATTTAACAAAATAAAAGAGCAAATGAAATTTGTGGGCCTAGCAGTAGGGAAGGCAAACTTGGCTTCAGAGACTTGACACTGAATGATTAACCTCCCATAATTGGTAGCGTAGTGGTTATGAATCAGGCTGTGAACTACAAGGTCAGCAGTTTGAAACTACCAGTTGCTCCGAGGGAGAAAGATGAGGCTTTCTGCTCCCGTAAAGATTTACAGCCTTGAAAACCCTGTACAGGGTCGCTATGAGTCGGAACCGACCACAACTCTTACAGGGTCGCTATGGGTTGGAACCGACAACAATAATCTTTCTTTTCTAGAAAAATCACCCGACGGTTTAAATTTTCATATACTTTGTGCTCCATATTTTTATTATTTAAAATATTTTAAAAATAAAAAACAAATTTATTCAAAGTACTAGAAACAAAATATAAATATATTTTAGTCAAAATGTAACTAAAGTTAATTAAATATTAAAGCTTTCTACAAGTACTTTCAAAAAGTTAAGCATTTACACAAAATGATCTCTTAAAAGGACAGTAGTAGCAAAGTGAAAGCTAGGTGGCTCTGTAGGATATACTTTTTAGACTTGTAGTCTGCTGAAGCAGAAGGTGGGCAGTTCGGGCCCACAAATAGCTCTGCCAACTCTTTGACACTTAACAACAAAGGGGAAAATTGAAACTAATATCAAATCTTAATTCAATGCCTTAAAATAAGGTTGAACAATTACAATTTGAAATTGTAATGAAATCTTTTAAGGATTTTAATGAAACTAAAATTCATCAATCTTAGTATTCAATGTTCAGTGTAAAGAATTGGGATGAGGATTAACAATTGTTATACCTAGATATACATATATGCAATAGATCTGTTTTGGAAGAAGTGCAGTCAGATGCTCCTTGGAGGCCAAGATGGCCAAACTTCGTCTCTCATACTTCGGACATATTGGCAAGAGGGACCAATCGCTGGAGAAGGATATCATGTTTGGTAAAGTGGAGGGTCAGAGAAAAAGAGGAAGACCCCCAGTGAGATGGATTGGCCAAGTGACACCATCGATGGATTCATGTGTGGCAACAGCAGTGAGGTTGGCCCAGAATCAGGCAGTGTTTCGTTCCGTTGTGCATAACGTCGCTATCAGTCTGTACCAACTCGATGGCACCTAACAACAACAACAAACATATAAACAAACTTAAGAGTAATAGCGATTGTTTCATAATGCAAAATGTTTGTTGCCCATTGCTGGTTTCTGAATATCTGGAAGCCATGAATTGGGGCCAAGGCTGAGCCCTGCTTGGTAGGGATGCTTGGTGTCTGTGAGCCAGGCTTTCCTCTCCACCCAGGTGCAGGGCTGGGGCCTCTTATTGTTGAGTCTAATTATCTGGTCTGGTAGCGTAGTGGTTACGAATCGGGCTGTGAACCTTAAGGTCAGCGGTTCGAAACTACCAGCTGCTCCACGGGAGAAAGATGAGGCTTTCTACTCCCGTAAAGATTTACACCCTCGGAAACCCTTGTTACAGGGTCGCTATGGGTCGGAACCGACTCGATGGCACTTAACAACAACAACAACAATTATCTGGTCAAAGTCACCAGGGACCAATCCATGGCCGACTTCCTTTACTAAACTATGCTCTGAATTGTGCAGATCTCTCCCTCCTTTTTCCACTCCTCCATTCCTTTGGCCTCAGTGAAATCTTGGCTGCTTGCTTGCTTTCCCATTCCTCCTCCATTTAACTGAGGCCATATTCCTAGAGACCTAGAGAGTCACAACGGGCTCACAGCAGTACCCATCGCCTAGCCCCAAACCTGTGGATCTGGCAGTAACCTAAGCTTCAGATTCAAATGGACATGTACTCTTAGATGTTTCAGAGTAGCTCACATCCAACCTGTTCAACACTGACTCAAAACCTCTCTCATCCCTGACCCTTATTCTATGCTCCTGTCTCCATTGCCCAGTAGCTAGCCACCAGTCTGCAACATTGCTGTGTCCTCCCACCCCTCTTCTTGATGCTTTCTTACTCCCTTACATTTCTTGTTCATTGATCTTTGAGGAATCTCTCTAAAATGTAAATTACATCCTCCCTCACCACCAGGAAAAGA
Organism: Chrysochloris asiatica; assembly: GCF_000296735.1. Taxonomy (NCBI): domain Eukaryota; kingdom Metazoa; phylum Chordata; class Mammalia; order Afrosoricida; family Chrysochloridae; genus Chrysochloris; species Chrysochloris asiatica. Next base: position 287,854 of record NW_006409010.1, on the reverse strand, counting down.
CCAAAAGATCCTACCAAGGTCCTTGTATTAGATTAACATTTAAACTGATGACAGCTATAATTTTGTGCCCCAACAGCATGGTTCACTTACTCAGAAGAGCATCTCCAACTGAACCTAGCCAGAGGTATGGCAGTGGAAAAAGCTGAAAGGAGAGAAAGCAGATTTTGTAGCAAAAATCTCAAATAGACAAACCCTTGGCATGTTGGAAGAACAGGGAGACGACACCTATCCAATTTGGCTTCCCTTTAATGGAGAAACCAGTAACTTTAAAAAATGCTTTCCAGTCCTAATGAAGATGGTAAGAAATGAGTCTGAAACCATATATTATAAGCATTTGGACAAAACAAAATGTCAAAGCTCAAACTGCTTGAACATCAGCTTGTTCAGAATCCTATGTTCCAATATAACAAATAACTCCCCAGAGATTCATGTGCTCTGACTGTATTATCAACTCTACCTAGGTAACAGACTCTAGTCAATCCTTGGCCAGGGAACCTTCCTAAGATAGCATACTAAACCACTCCTCCCCACCCACCTCTAGCCCTTTAAGAGAATCTTCCTATCTCTCCCCTTTAACACATTTCTGAGACTGACAAGGTGGTGCTCAGCAAGCTTGATGTGAAGGCAAGAATGTTTGTAAACATTTCCCACAAAAGATTCACTTTTGGGGGGGTTGCTGTTGTTTAATATTTTATTGTGAGTTGAGTACAGGTTAAATAAACAAGAACATTAGCTTTCCATTCAACAAATTATACACGTTGTTTCATCTCTATTACAATCCTCTCCCTGCAACAGCAGTTCGTGTATTTCCTCCCCCATGGCTTTCCTTTTACATCTTACATTTCACAAATGAGCAAAACAAATATTTGATGTACACATGATTATTGTTAAGTGCTGTCAAGTTGATTCGGACTCATAGTGATCTTGTATAGGGTTTCTGAAGAGCGTCTGGTGAGTTTGAACATCAACCTTCAGGTTCAAACCAACCTTGGGGTTGCTGCTTATCCTGCACCACCACACCAGGTATATATATATAGAGAGAGATAGATTCATTTAAATGCCCTAAGGACATATTCTGCAAGCCAGTTTCCTGCCCACAGACACATCGCCTTACTCAGACCCTGGGCCTAGAGCCCGCAGATGCTTTTTCTCTTCATGCCACCACCTCTGCCACTGTCTCTGTTCTTGCCACTTTTCTAGGTAGGATCTCATGCTCCACTCATGCTCTTCCTTCTTGATGGTCCTGGGATCATCTTTTACTTAAATAAAAGATTACTCCATGCTTTTAGTTACACACCTTTGACAATTACAGTTGTGACAATTGCAATTAATCCTGCTAACAACTGTTGTTAAGTACCATGGAGTCGGTTCCGACTCATAGTGACCCTGCACAGGGTTTCCAAGGCTGTAAATCTTTACAGGAACAGAACACCTCATCTTTCTCCCGTGGAACCACTGGTAGTTTCAAACTGCTGACCTTGAGGTTGGCAGCCCAACTCATAACCACTATGCTAGCAGAGCTAACAATTACTGACAGTTAAATCATAAAATTCTATCACATCATTTCCCATCCTCTTTCACCAGATCCATCTGGAGAAGATGAAAACTATTCAGTGAGGATTCTACTTTACCCCCATCATTCTGAAACTAAGCACACTCATGAAAGCTTGTAAGCCAGCCACTTAATGCCTTTATAGACCCCATTTTTTATAGTCAATGTCTAGATTCTCCATCCCTATCAACCCAGCATGCCGGGGACCAGCCTCGACAATTTGTGAGAGCTCAGAGGGGGGTATGGAGTCGGTGAAAAACACACACACACATAGACAGAGTAGATGGGTCCTGAGTCTTAGGCAGATGATGATGACTTCTCTTTACTTAGGCAGATGATTTCTCTTTACTCAAAAGTTTTTTTTTTATTCTTATATACTATTAGGATTTCTCTATAGTCACATACAATCAATTGCAATTTAACTATTACATTCTTTGTGTTCAACAAACATTCATGTTACAACAAAAAGGAAATATCAGAACACTCCCTTGATTCTTATTGTATCCTGTTCCTTTGCATCCCCTAATTATCCTGATAACATCGGGTTTATTTCCATAACTCTTTTCCTTCTTCTCTAATCCTCCCAAGAATGTCAAATCAACTTTTAAACAAAGTTCTATATTTTAACTTGCATTTTTACTCTCATCTACCACTTCTTATAGCTTCATTAATCACAATCCATAAGCACAACAGTATTTTTATAAAAGTACCTAAAGTTTCATAGTGAAAAACAAAGCAGCAATTCTCCTATACTAATAATTTCCCAAAACCTTTAGTTTTGTTTTTTAGTTAAATTTCTACCCACCTTCCTACGTGTTCCTACAGCTCTTGATTGGTTCTTTGCTATCTTCCCGGTGCCTCAGTGTCTCTTGCTCTACCGACTGAGCAGGATGTTGATTGTAAGATTGTTTTTTAGCTATCTTTCAGGTGCCTTGGTGTCTACTAAGCAGGATGTAATCTTAAGCTTGAAAAGCTTTTAGCTGATGTGGCTTTTCCTAATGGTAAGGCTTATTGTTGATGTAAAAAGCAACTATTATAACTTTACATGATTAAATTTAGTGTGAGAGTTTCTAAATGTAATTTTAATTTTTACTATGATTATTGAAAAATTCTAATAAAAACTTCTATAATAAAATCAAGAAAATTCAAAAATAAATTATTCATAAAAGGAAAAAACAAAAATTGCAAGGCCCTTGCATTAGGTTCCCCTTGGGGTTTTGCCAGCCAAGGAGACACTCATTGTCACTTTGCTAAACAATGAGCTTTTCATGCTTAGGGTCTCTCCCCGTTCCGTTCCTTGATGGCATGGCTTCCGACGCCAGCACACTAAGGAAACAAGCTTATTCTATGATTTGAAGAACCCTTCCATGCCAGTTGCAATCTTAAGCAGCTGCATCCATAGGCAAAGGTCCAGTTCATCAAATTGCAACAATTTACATTTGCTTACAGTATCAAACATCTTTATCTTCATCTGATCCAGTTCTGGTCAGCTAGCCATCCAAGCTAGGTCTAATGGGTACTATCTGTAAGTTTTGAAGTTCATGCACACCTCCCTGCACTTCAGACCAGCTGGCCACTTCACTCTCAGCTCTAGTCCCCAGTGGCTAGCTAATGGGCTCAGGAGTTCACACTTAAACTTCAGACCAGCCAGTTCTTTCTCTTCTCTCTAGCATCTCGAGGTCAACAGGTGTCAATGGAATATGACCACACTAAGCCCATGCCTTCATTACTGCATTTCCCCTGCTTTCACTCACAAATAGACCCAGGTGGTCAACAGCAAGCATACTAGACTGCTCATGGATTCTTTTTGAGTTTCAGTTCCAGAAGGGGGTTTTCCTTGATAGTCTGACTTTTCATGTCTTGATGCTTCCAAAGCAAACAGCTTGCTTGATATTCTAATAACCAAACATGATACACTTTTTTCCTGCAAGTCTTTCTTTCAATAAGCTTCTTCTGCAAAAGACTGACTCTTCAAAGTCAAAGCATGAAGAGAATATACTAGACTTTTGGCAAGATGTCAGACTAGGCAGACATACTACACAGATCCTCTACATCAAATATAAGACAGACCAAATAAAACAGACACAAATGAAAATTCTAGCACCCTGAACTTCAGAGAAAGTTTAAAGAAGTGGATGGAGTATTTGCTTGGTGGAGAAGCTGAACAGGGATGGTGAGAGAGGAAGACTGACTAGGGAACATCTGACCAGATGTGGCTTGACCATCTTATGAGTAGCTTTGGCAGAGGATTTCTTCCCCCCCCCCAAACCCATGGTGACCAGAAGTGTGGCCAGTTCCCACCCTCATGCACCCCAGCACAGAACCTGCTTTCTGAAAGTTTGGAGCCTCATGGTTGGAAGCAACGCCAGTGTGAGTTGGGGGCAGGCTGTAACGTTTTGTTTGGCCACTTTGGTGCCTGGATTCAGGTGGACTCTACTCCAGATCTACAAAACCCCCAGAGCCACCAGACCAGAATTTAACCAGTCACCCTATCCCCAGCTTCCCTGTTGTCCTAATAAACACTGAAACCACCTCCATCAAGGGCCCCCATGAACTACTTCCCAAATGAGTGCCCTGAACACAGATAACATTAGGGCCAATAGGAACTCTGCTGTCACATCCCTCCCACAACCACTTCATGAGCTTCTTGAATTGTAGGAGCCAGCCAGAGATTTCTCCACTCTGGGTCCAACAACTTAATTTTTTGGTTTTATAAATATGACATTTCCACAATATCCCAGACACAACAGGCAATTTTAGCTCGCATGAAGAAATAAGAGAATGGCTCAAGCATATGATCAAGATGCAGTGACAGAAAATATTTCTGAGGAAAAAAGGTAATGGAACTAACTGAAAAAGAATTCAAAAGAATGATATTTTGGTACCTTCAGTAGATTTACAAACACATTGAGGAAAACAAGGCGAACACAGAAAAAACTTAAGAAGAATTCAGAACAACACTTTAAGAAAAAACAGACAAAATGCAAATTTTGAAACAATACAAAATCTGCAATTAGAAATCCACAGGATTTCAGTATTAAGATCTTAGAAATGGATTGAAAAGGCAAAGAGGATTTGAAGCAATAGAGGCCTGAATTAATTAATTTGAAGATAAAGTTCGCAATACTAGTATGCTAGAAGAACAATCAGAAAAAAGAATGAAAAAACCTGCAGAAAATCTAAGAGTTATTTGGGGCACCATGAAAAAGAACAACTTATGGGTGATCAGAATTTCAGAACAGCAAGAGAGAATAAAAAGCATGGAGAAAATTGTCAAAGAATTGTTGGAAGAAAACCTCCCTATCATCATGAAAGACAAGAAGATAAGCATACAAGAAGTTGAACAAACTCCAAACAGGATAGATCCCAAAAGAAATTCACCAAGACGTATCATAATCAAACTTTCCAAAACCAAACACAAGGAAGAATCCTGAGAGCAGCTCTGGCAAATCGAAAAGTGACCAACAAACTAGAACCAGCTCTGATTTCTCAGCAGAAACTATATACACAATAAGGCAATGGGATGACATATACAAAACTCTGAAAGAAAAAGATTGCCAATTAAGAATCATAAGCCCAGCAATGTTGTCCCTCAAATACAATGATGAAATTAGGACATTTCCTGATAAACTGAAACTTAAGGAACTAACATCAGCAGACAACAACTGAGATTGCCATAAATGACAATACCACCCAGAACGCAATCCAGATATGTTGTTGTAGTTGTTGTTATGTGCTGTTGAGTCAGCTCAGACTCATAGCAACCCTGCATATGGTTTCTTAATCCAGATATAGAAATACTTAAAATAAAACAAATCTACAAGACTGCAAAGAGGGAGCCAGAGATATCGATGTACAATGAAGTCAGTTACAAAGCAAAAAGAGGGAACAGTGTAAACACAGAACTTCCAAAAGGCAAGCAAGTCAAGTAGGATTCAAGGTAAAACAGACTGTTTTAAGCAGGGGGGGGGGGGAATCAATCAATTACAGAGTAACTGCAAAGAAAAATAATACATCTGCACATCAAAAAAAAAAAAAAAGGAGGAAAATCAGAAAGATTTAGTAAACATTAGTTCAACTAAATGAAAATGAAAAAAAAAAAACAAACAAACCCACAAACAAAATGAATTCAACATAGAAAATTATGTAGAACAAAGAATCCAGCAGTACCAAACACACACACAAAAAAAAACACACAGAAAAGTGACAACAATCCATATATGTTGATTGATAATTACACTCAATGTAAATGGATTAAGTGTACTAGTCAAGAGATATAAAGAGCAGAATAGATAGGAAAACAGCATCCTTCAATATGCTGTCTACAAAAGACATATAAATAAGATGGGGACAGCCTAAATCCCATCAATAGAAGAATGGTTAAACTTTGGTACATACACACAATGGAATTCTATAAAACATGAAAGAATAATGATGAATCTGTTAAACACCACACAACAAAGTTGAACCTGGAGGACATTATGCTGAGTGAAATTAGTCCATCACAAAAGGGCAAACTGTATGAGAACAGTGTTGTAAAAAGGTGTGTGGTTTTTTTTTTTATGTTTTCTTGATAATAAACCTGATGATCTGCTCTGTAAATCTTCACTCAATTCACAATTAAAAAGTTGGAATAAAAAGAGAGAGAGAATATTCTAGACACGGGGAGGATGCAAGAGTTAAAGTGAATAGAGGTAAACACTGTAAACTAATGGTACATGAAGGGGATAGCAATCGTAATGGATGAAGTATATGATCTGTTTAATGTAAAACTGCTCTGTAAACCTTCACTCAATTCACAATAAAAAGTTGAGAGAGGGTGAGAATATGCTAAAGATAAGGATCTCAGCTTAAACTGAGCATTCTTCCTTACTGAAATTGAAACCCGGCAGAATGTGCTAACCTCTTAACTTTCAGAAAGGTGGTCTCAGCTCAGATGACTATGGCTTTGATATCTTGGTATTGATGAATTCCTCCCGGAGGCAGTACTGGAATCCCACGCATCGGGACTTCCTTTCCATATGAGCTGAATTCACAAAATACCCGGGCGGATCTAGTAAACAAAAGTTGTCTAATACTTGTTGACCCTGAGGCGGAGACGTGATGAAAGATGTACAGCCCCAAGAGTTTGTCGGCCGGTTACTCTTTCTCCCGCGGTCAGAGGAGAGCACTATTACTGTGCTCTTATTACTCGAGGGTCTCCTGTCAATACCATGGTGCTCTCATTGACCTTAGGGGGGAAGAGATCAAAGAGCATAATCTTTATTTTCAAAATAAAACCACACGCCCAACGTGGGGCTCGAACCCACGACCCTGAGATTAAGAGTCTCATGCTCTACCGACTGAGCTAGCCGGGTAACAGGTAGGGTTTTGATGAGTATTTTTTTGTCCCAGGAGATCATGATACAAATGCAAGAGTACAGACGGTATTTGAGGTTGCTTTTCAGAGCTAATTGCACAAATATTTATGGAGTGCTTATTGTAAGCCTGGTTCAGTACTACGTACAAGGATCGGGGATCAGAAACCTACAGCTCTTATCAGAAGCAGTAGAGGTGGCCTCCAGAAGATAAGTACAGGAGAGACCTGAATTCACAGTGCGAGTATATATGAATCACCTACTGAGAACTGATTCTAACGTGGTCCTACTTCACTACTTGTCTCCTTGAAACAAATGCACACACCTGTTTGTTTATACTTTCATGTAACAGCGTCTATTCCTTGAGCCGCAGAGGAGGTGACGGTGAAGAAATTGACCATCAAAATGGACAGTCTAAAAGTTGTTTCCGCCCGGTTTCGAACCGGGGACCTTTCGCGTGTGAGGCGAACGTGATAACCACTACACTACGGAAACCACTGTGCAAAACGCCTGCTTGGCACTTCCTTTATTGTAAGCTTGCCACATGGCAAAGAATGGCAGTACTAAACTAAGTTGTTTTCATAGTGGGAGCAATAATGGTCTCAAGTATAACAACAGTGAGGATGACCGCAGGACCCGGCAGTGTTTCATTCTATAGTGAATAAGGTCGCTATGAGTCGTAACCGCTTCAACTGTAACTAACAATCCGCTTCACTGTAACTAACAATAACAACAACAAACTTGTCTGAAATTCTGCGCTGGTCGGCTGAGCTGTGTTCAGGTCCTGTGCCCTGACTTCTCTTGGCGCAGAAGCGAGGGAATCCTGAGTCTGCTTTGGCTCGGTCACAGATCTGCGTGCATTCTGCCCACCGCCGGGTTTGTGTCTTTGGCACGTTGGATCAACCAACCCCTCAGAGTTCACCGACAATCACCTTCGGAAACTCGCTTCCACTCGGAGTCTCCTTAGGAGGAGGCAAGTGTCTTGAAAGCAGGGCAAGCTCTGGATGACTAGCCCTGGTACCACCAGCGTCTGACTCTTACTGAGAATTCTGTACTTTTATTGCCTACAAATTGCCAGTCGATTCCAACTCAAAGCGATAACACAGGAGTAGAACAGTCCCCACAGGATTTCCAAGGACTCTGGTGTAAGATAAGCAAGGTTGGCGATTCAAACCCAGCAGCCCCTCCTCAGAAACGCAATACAAGGTCGCTATGGAGAAAAGATTGAAGTTATCAAAGACTTTATTTTGCTTGGAACCATCTTCAACACTCATGGAAGGAGCAGTCAAGAAATCAATCAATGTACTGCTTTAGGCAAATCTGCACAAGACCTTTTTAAAGTGTTGAAAAGCAAAGGTATCAATTTGAGAACTAAAGTGTGCCTGACCCAAGCCATGGTCTTTTTAATAGCTTCATATGTATATGAAAGTTGGACAGTGAATACAGAAGACTATAGAAGAACTGATACATTTGAGTTGTGGTGCTGGAGAAGAATATTAAAGGTACCATGGACTGCCAGAAGAACAAACAAATCTGTGTTGGAAGAGGGCAATCAGAATACTCGTTAGAACCTAAAATGGCCAGACTTCATCTCTCCTACTTAGGACATATTATCAGGAAGGACTAGTCCCTGAAAAAGGACATCATTCTTGGTAAAATGGAGTGTCAGCAAAAAAGAGGGAAACCCCCAATGAGATAGATTGGCACAGTGACAGCTGCAATGGACTCAAGCGTAGCAGCAATTGTGAGGATGGTGCAGACCTGGTGTTGTTTCCTTCTGTAGCACATATAGGGGTTGCTATGGGTCGGAAAGCATTGAGAGAAGATGGAAGAAATACACAGTCACTGTACCAAAGGAAATGGTTAATGTTCAACTGGTTCAAGAGGTAGTATATGATCAAGAGCCAATGATACTGAAGGAGGAAGTCCAAAGTGCATTGAAGGAATTGGCAAAGAACAAGGCACCAGGAAGTGATGGAATAAAAATTGAAATCTTTCAAGAAAGTGAGGTAGCACAGGAGGCACTCACT
>NW_006409010.1:252770-278179 GCF_000296735.1 Chrysochloris asiatica | reverse complement strand
ATTCTTATCAATGGAGAAGATTGAAGTTGTCAAGGACTTCATTCTTCTTGGATCAAAAATCAACACTCATGGAAGCAACAGTCAAAAATCAAATGACATATTGCTTTAGGCAAATCTGCTGGACAAGACTTTTTTAAAGTGTTGAAGAGCAAAGATGTCAGCTTGAGAACTAAGGTGCGCCTGACCCAAGCCATGGCATTTTCAATCACCTCATATGCATGTGAAAGCTGGACAGTGAATAAGGAAGACCATAGAACTGATGCATTTGAGTTATGGTGTTGAAGGAGAATATTGAAAGCGCCATGGGCTGCCAAAAGAACCAATAGATCCATTTTGGAAGAAGTGCAGCCAAAGTGCTCCTTGAAGGCCAAGATAGCCAAACTTTGTCTCTCATACTTTGGACATATTGTCAGGAGGGATCAGTCACTGTAGAAGGACATCTTGTTTGGTAAGGTGGAGGGTCAGAGAAAAAGAGGAAGACCCCCAACGAGATGGCTTGGCTAAGTGGCAGCATCAATGGACTCAAGTGTGGCAACAGTAGTGAGGTTGGCCCAGGATCGGGCAGTGTTTCATTCTGCTATGTATAAGGTCACTATGGGTCGGTACCAACTTGATGGCACCTAATAACAATAACAAAATGGGTCGGAACCGACTCAACAACAACTAACAACATGTTCCGACTCAAGGATACTTGACAACTAGCTTTACTGAAGTAGTTCTGGTGGCACAGTGGCTAATGCTTTCAATTGGTAACCTAGAGGTCAGCAGTTCAAACCCAGCAGCAGCTCCTCATGAGCAGATGGGGTCTCTAAGGTGATGGGGCATCTGATTAGAAATGTACTAGACAACAATTGTTGTTAAGTGCCTTGAGTATTGTCTGACCCATAATGACCCTGTATAAGGTTTCCAGGCTTTGAATCACAGACCTTGCAGTTAGCAGTTCAATGCTTATCCTATGAAGGCATATCAGTACTCTAAATACAGGATAAAATATCTTTATGTACAGCATGTATAATTACAAGATTTAAATAATACATATACTAAATATTAACAATTTTAAAGTACTCATTTTTAAGTCTGACAAGCACTTCAAGTATAGAAATGTTAAAATGACAAAACTACTAAGCAAGTTTTCCATCAGTGAATCTAGCTCACCAGTTCAGTCTGAACATTCATCATCCGAGGCACTTCTTCAGGCATACAAAAAACTGAATGAACAGGTTTAATCTGTTCTTCTACCAAAAGTATAGTCCAGCAATGTCAAAGTATGAAAGCATCTACCATATCTGCTGGTCTATCAGCACATGCCCCGCTTTGACATGTTAAAATGAGGTTTTGTGAAAGACACATACACACACATACCACCTTCCATTTATTCATTTTAACATGCTAAAATGCAGCTTTGTGAACTCAAATGAATTCAATGAAAGGGCCAGAAAAGTTACCATATGTGGTGGTTGTTGGTTTCCCTAAAGGTAATTGGACAGCAATTAGCTTACTAAGAATTGCGTTAAGTAAAATCAATTCCACAAACCCAATCTGAGGCCCCGCTTTTGACTGGGGCTCCATGAAAACAGACCTTGAGGCATTCAGGTCTCAGAGTATGCGTGGATCATACCTCATAAAGTATTAAATAAATTAGTGACATTTAGTTTTTCGTGTTTTGTAGGGTTATGTATTCACTTGGTTCAAAATTCAAAGTATCCAGAAATATTGAGAAAAGTGTCTTTCCTACCATGACTCTATGCTAGGGGGGAATATCCCAGATTCAGAAAATGTACTATAACCAAATCCCACTGCCATCAAGTCAGTTCTGACTTATAGTAATCCAATACAACAGAGTAGAATGGCTCCCTAGGGTTTTTGAGACTGCAAATCTTTACAGAGCTGACAGCCTCATCTTTTTTTTTCTCAAGTAGCAGCTGGTGAGTTTGAATGTCTAACCAAAGACAAAAAAGTAAGGCAAAATCCAGATAAGGGAAACCAGTATATCAGCATGTACTCAAGGAGTACATACAGAGGAGGCTGGAATCCGCTGAATCACAGTTATGATACTCATTATATACTGTAGATAGCAAAGAAAACCATTACAAGATTATGATTGGTAGTAGGTCAATTATCACTGTAATAAATGGGGCTACAGAAGTAGGGGGAAAGCTCTGGTAGCGTAGTGATTACCAATTGGGCTACTAACCTCAAGGTCAGCAGTTCAAAACTACTAGCTGTTCTGTGGGAGAAAGATGAGGCTTTCCTGCTCCCATAAAGATTTACAGCCTCAGAAACACTGTACAAGGTCACTATGAGTTAGAACCAACTCCAAGCACATAACCACCACCACCACAGAAGCAGGGGAAGGGTCATGACTGGGTTACATACATAATTATAATATGTATATAATTGCAGGTTAAAAGGGTTATAAGGTTGACTATTTTTGGCAAATCATTAATGAGATGCCCAGGTAAATTCTTTTGAAAGAAGACATGTCCAGGTAAATTCCCTAGCTCTGGGTTTGAGCACCTTTCTGCATGCTAGTTAATCTACTTTGAACCACATTCTTACTGAGAGCAAACTACCTTTTCCTGGGCTTGCTCAGACTTTTGTAAGCATAACCACATTGTTGGTTTAAGGGTCAGCAAGCATTGGGGAAGTAACATAAAGTTGCCTGAACTTATGTTAAGTATCAATATGGAATTCGGGCTCTCATTATAGACCACAACTTTTCACAAACCAAGAGCTTTAGAATTTAAGTTCTCACACATTTCCTCCTCTTGATCATGGATTAAAATCCTTTAATTACACTTAGGTTGGTGTGCTTTCTTCTGCTTAGACTTGTTGATGTATCCTTTAGATGGTGTTTTAGACTTCTAAGACCCCAGACACTACGCTTTTTGATAGTTGACACCATCTCATTTCTTCACCATTTTTCACTATGTTTTGGCTGTTAAGTACCATCGAGTCAGTTCTGACTCATAGTGACCCTGTATAGAGTTTCCAAGGAGCGGCTGGTGAGCTTGAACCGCCAACTTTGCAGTCCAGCGCATTAACCCACAGCGCCACACCAGGGTTCCTATTTTTTACTATAGTACCCACTGATGAAGATCAAAGAGCACAGCCTTTGGTATGGATTGCATCTCAATGTAAAGAAAACAAAAATCCTTACCACTGGACCAATAAACAACATTCTTATCAACAGAGACAAGATTGAAATTGTCAAGGACTTCATTCTTCTTAAATCAACTTTCAACACTCATGGAAGCAGCAGTCAAGACATCAGATGACATATTGCATTAGGCAAAGCTGCTGGACAAGACCTTTTTAAAGTGTTGAAGAGCAAAGATGTCAGCTTGAGAACTAAGGTGCGCCTGACCCAAGCCATGGTATTTTCAATCACCTCATATGCATGTGAAAGCTGGACAGTGAATAAGGAAGACCATAGAAGAATTGATGCTTTTGAGTTATGGTGTTGGAGGAGAATATGAAAAGTGCCATGGGGTGCCAAAAGAACAAATAGATCTGTGTTGGAAACAATGCAGCCAGATTGCTCCTTGGAGGCCAGGATGGCCAAACTTTGTCCCATACTTCAGATATATTGTCAGGAGGGACCTGTCGCTGTAGAAGGATATCATGTTTGGTAAGGTGGAGGGTAAGAGGAAAAGAGGAAGACCCCCAGTGAGATGGATTGGCAAAGTGGCAGCATCAATGGGCTCAAGTATGGCAACAATTGTGAGGTTGGCCCAGGACCGGGCAGTGTTTCGTTCTGTTGTGCATAGGTTCGCTACAAGTTGGTACTGACTCAATGGCACCTAAGAAGAACAACAATAACCCAGTATTCAGTAATGAGGGGAAGTATAGATTGGGGCCACATTGGAAGAATTAGTTGGCCTGTAGTTAGGCTACAAACCTTAAGGTTGGACCTTAAGTTAATTGGTAGGAAATATCTATATTCACTTCATGGGCAGCCTATTAGCTTTCTAAGAAATTACATTAGAAGTAGCTTCCTACAACATTTGATAATTCTAATAATAATAACAATTACAATGAATCTCATTAATCCCTGGTGGTACTGTAGGATAAGCACTGAACAACAAACTGCAAGGTTGGCAATTCAAGCCCACTAGCCATTCCATGGAAGAATGATGTGGCTATTTGCTTCCATAAATATTTACAGCCTTGGAAACCCTACATAGGTTCAATGTGAATGCAATGGCAGGGAGTATCGTTAATCCAGTAAATAGTATAGATTGAAATACTAATGAGAAAAATAAAAGGGAACATTTTTGTGGTTAAAACACATAGAAAGGCTTACCTATACAAATTTATCTTATCAGTGACTAAATTTTAAGTGACAGAACAAAACTACTTCAGAAACAATGAGGGTTAGGCATTGAGAGATTTATCTCCAAGCTCACTAATCTGGGCTTCCATTTCTTTGAGTCTGTTCCTTTGCCCTTTCAATGTATTATCCATTTCTATGATCTTAGCATTAATCTTGTGGATTTCTAATTACAAGTTTTGTATTGTTTCAAAATTTGCATTAATTTTTTTCTGTTTGTTCTTAAAGTGTTTTCCTGATTTCTTCTGAAGTTTTTTCTGTGTTCTCCTTGCTTTCCTCAATCTTTCTGTCAATCCTTGGTAGGTACCAAAGCATCATTCTTTCAAATTCTTTCTCATTGAGTTACATTCCCTTTTCTTCCTCAGAAATGTTTTCAGACTCTGTGTCTTTGTCATTTATTTGAGCCATTCTCTCTTTCTTCTTTTTTTTCTTCATTACAATGACTATAATCCCCTCCATGTACCATCAGTTAACAGTATTTCTCTATATCCACTTTAGCATTTTTTTTTTTAACAACAAAACAAAACAAAAAACCACTCAGGCATATGTAATAATGTACATCTCCAAAGGGCACATTCTGTAAATCTGCCTCCTGGCCACCAACTCTTAATCCCTCTCCTCCCATAAATCTAGAGTCCTCAGCCACTCCCCCTCTCCATGACCCCATCTCTGCCTCTGTCTCTGGTGTTGTTGCTTCTCTGGATAAGGTCCCACATTCTGCTTGTGCACTTCTTCCTTGATGGTCCTAGGGTCCTCTGTTTCTTGACTGTAAGATTAACCACTATCCTGTTTTTGTTACAAAACTTCTATATTTAGACTGCCAGAAGAACAAACAAATCTGTCTTGCAAGAACTACAGCTGGAGTGATGAAGCGGCTGGGGACTTTGGATCCAAAGAGGGAGAGGGACTGTGTGCTGAAGAATGTGGGGGTGGGCGGAAGAGTGTAGGGGGCGTGTTTATAGAGTATACCCTGTGGTCGGTTGATGGAGGAGATTGGAACCATGGCAATGAAACAATATGCAATGGAATGAATGCAAAACTAAAGTTCTCCCATGTAAAATATCATATAATTCACAATAAAACATGAAAAAAAAAAAAAAGAACTATAGCAGGAGTGTTCCTTAGAAGCCAGGATGGTGAGACCTCTTCTCTAATATTTGGCCATGTTATATGGATGACGTCCTAGAGAAGGTCATCACTGGAGGGTCAGAGAAAAAGAGAAAGACCCCTAATGAGATGTATTGGAGCAGAGGCAGCAGCAATGGTGTCAAGTGCAGTGTTTTAATATAATATTTTTTTTATAAAAACAAACAGCTGCAGGTTGGTCTGCAGTTACTTTAGAGAAAACTGCAAACTGTGAATGCAGGCACATCTGCAGCTGCTTGTTTTTTTAAATATCACTTAATTAAAACACAGTTATGTGAAGCAGTGACACCAGAGATGGAGGCAGAGATGATGACATGGAGAGAGAGAGCTGAGGACTCTAGACTCATAGAAAGAGAAAGGCTGTGTGCTGGTAGCCAGGAGGCAGTCTTACAGGATGTGTCCTTGGGTTTCCTGTACATTGAGAAAAAAAACACACAGAGGGGGAAAAAAAAAAAACTTCTACCTTTATAATTGTGACAGTCATAATTAGTCATGATAACAATTATTCACTATTGAATCATACGAATCTTATCCCCAACTCTTTTCAAAAGACCCATCTAGACAAAATGAAATCTTTTCAGTGGGGACTTTCTTTCCCCCCATTCTCTTATTTCCCCCCATACTCTTGAAATAAACTCCCTCTTGAAACCTTGTAAGCCATTCAGTTCGTGCCTTTATCGCCCCCTAATTTTAGGTAGACAACGTGTAAATTGTCCATCCCTATCTACCCTGTGTACAGAGGGGATAGCATTGGTACTTGATGTGAAGACGCCTTCCCTCTTTGTTGGTATTTAGAGTTACTACCTCTCTAAGTATAGGTCAGATTCATCAAATTGTAGCAATTTACGCTTGTTTCCTTTATCCAAAAAAAAATTTTTTTTAGTTTATTATTTTATTTTGTAATCTTCCTCTAGTTGCGTTCTGATTATCAAGCCATAGAGGCTAAGTCAAATGGGTACTGTCTGCAAGTTTTGGTGTTCCTGTGCATTTCCCCTCACTTCATATCAGCTGGATGCTTTACTTTCAGCTCTAGCCCTCTGTGGCTGTGTCCTTGTCCATGGGCTCAAGTGTCCTCAGGTCTCACCACACTTTGGACCAACCAGCCCTTCCTCATCTCTCTCTCATCTCCAGGTCAACGGGAGTCAATGGACTGTGGTTGAACTCAGCCCATTTCCTCATTGATGCCTTTCCCCCTCCTCCACTCACCAGTACATCAATATGGTGGCCAGAAAGCTTACATGCTTCTTTGTGAGTACCCTTTGAGTCTCAGTCTTAGAGGGAAGTTTGTCCTGAAGGAACTTGATTGCTTGCCTTGATGTCTTCCTGGCGAATAGCTTGTTTATTCTTATAGTAGCCAGTCATGCTGACATTTTTGTTTTTGTTTTGTTTTTTTCCTGATGATCTTTCTTTGAAGATGTATCTTCTGTCACTCTAGCTGTTCCAGGCTGGTCTGCTTGTCCTTGTTAGTGGCAATGTTCCACCTCATAAGGTTCTGGATGGGACTCAGGATTCCACCTAAGGTCCTATACTCTGTAAAGGCTTTGCAAGAGGCCTATTTCACTGGGCAAGTTCTAGAACCCTTTTAGGTATTCCAATCAGTTATAACCTAAAGGCGGGCTTACAAGATTTCTCTAATCATGTTTCCCAACATTCCTTTCTATCCCACTCAAGTGTCTATTTTACAATAGTAGGCAAGGGAAACCAATATTCGTAAGACAGTCAAGCATTTTAGTATTATTTCCCCTCTTCAAGCTATATCTAGATCCCTGTATCACAGAGCCCTGTTGTTCCAAGGTTGAGCATGCATCACTATTTACCTCTGCCCCACTTAGGATGCAAACCTGTCTCAGTGTTCCCCTTTCTATCTTGTTCTTCCACCTCCTCCCCTCTTCTTGTATTGCCCTCCCTAACACCCAATCTAAACCCCCACCCCAATCCCATTGTGGTTACCTTATATTCCATTAATTCTTCCCTCCATTTGAGACAGTCTATTTTTTTATCCTGTAATCTACCTGGCTTTCCCACCACCTGGATCTCTGTTCCTCTGTGTTTACTTTCTTTCACATTGTAATTGTTTTCATTATAAACTGACCTCCCAGATGCTCTGTTCTTATAACTTTATTCTGTTCTTGACTTTTCCATTTGTAGATTGAGTTCAGGGTGATGCTGACACGTACATCATTCTCTGGTTGTTGTCTGTTCTTGTTGGTTCTCAGCCCACAGAACTTCCTTTAGGATGTTTTTCATCACAGGGTTGGCTTTGGCAAAATTCCTTAGCTTCTGTTTATCCTGGAGTGTTTTGATTACACCATCATATTTGATTGACAGCTTTGCTGGGTAGGGGATTCTTTTTGGGGTTTAATATATGTCTCCCCATTTCCTTCTTGCCTGTATGGTTTCTGTTGAGAGATCTAAGCTTAATCTGATTTGCTTGCCTTTGCTTTCCTAGCTGCTTTCAGAATTCTGTCCTTACCTTTGATTTTGGAGAGCTTGATTATTATATGCCTTGGTTATTGTCTTTTAGGATCTATCCTTCCTAGGGTTCTTTGAGCTTCTTGAATGCTTATCTTTTTGCTTTTCAGGATATTAGGGAAATTTCATCCAAAAGCTCTTCAACTATCTCCTCTGTGGACTTGTGATTCTTCCAGTTCTAGAATGCTGATAATTTTTAAGTTATTCCTCTTCTTGTTGTCCAACATGAATTTTAGGCCTTCTTCAGAGTTTTTAATCCTCTTTTGTGTTTGCTCTTCTATCTTAGTAGTGTTGAGAGATTTCTCTTCTAGCTTACAAGTTTTGGCGTCTGTCTCTTCAATTCTACTCTTTTACCTTTTCAGTGTATTGTCCATTTCTGATACTCTATTATTAATCGTTTGGACCTCTTTCTGTAGGTTTTGAATTGCTTATCTATTTTATTTGATTGTTCCTATAGCACTTTCCTGACTTCCTTATTTTTCTCAACTCCATTGTATAGTGTTTTGATACATTTTGTAATCATTTTTCTGAATTCCTTCTCAAGCATTTCCAAAGCCTGCCCATCTTCCAGTATGGAGTGTAGGTCTACTTCCAGTTCATTGGTCTCAGTCACATTTCTGGACATGTGCTGATATGGTCATCTGCTTCTGTTTTGGGGCCATATTCAGTAGTTATCTGTGGCCTTAATACTTACATGGGTGTGTATTTTGGTATTTTTTAAGATTTCTGATTGCCTCCAGGTAGATGTGATCAGGAGGTGGGCTTCCCTTTTCACTCTTCTTCCTGAGAAATTTCAAGATGCCACTGTTGGTCGTAGTAATGTAGCTCAGGATTTAGTTTTTGGCCTATTTCCTTTTTAGTCTGACTGTTCCACTCCACAATCCCCGTTCAGGCCTTTTTGCTAGTGATAAACAGTTCAGGGCCAGCTGTAGCTGTTTGGTTTTAAGTAGAAACTGTCTCTTTAAAGTTCGAGGAGATCTGTACACATTCATAGTAGATCCCTATGGGGGTGGGGTGTCCACTCACTCAGGCACCCCCTCTAGTCACCAGAATGGAGGTGCACAGACAGCAAGAGACCAATGAACAGATACAAAAAAAAAAGAGAATGTCCACACCTTTATCTCTGCAGTTCTGTCAAGTGTCTGTGGCTGCTCTGATCCTTCCCCTGCTTGGTCTCACCCAATATGATGGTTCCGGGAGCAGCTGAGTGTCTTGAATTAGAAAACAATGGGCTTCTGGCTTCTGTTACAAATTCTCCTAGCTGTAAGCCTTCTAACCTTCTAAATATTCCTTTATATGTTGTTCAGAGTTCTGGCACCTTCCCCTGAGCCTGCTTGGTCCGGTGTTCTGTGTTGTTGCTGATGGAGCTCTTCACTGCACTTCTACCCTCTCTGCCATCTGGTTTGTTCCTGAGTCATTCTCTCTTGTTTCTTCAAGTGAACTAAAATTTTCTTTTGTTTCCAGGGCATTATGGGGTTTTTGTATTTATATTTAATTGATGATTGTATGGTGATATGTTCTTAGACTTTCACCATTTGTGGGTGTAGTTAGAGAATGGAAGTGTGTTCACTGTTTTTGTTCCACATTCAGGCACCTTAATTTTTGGTGAATGTAGCTGTGGTCAGCTGTTGCCCATCATTAATCAAGTGGTATAGGAGCTGGTATCAGTTCATGCCTAGTGGGTAGAGCTGCAGAGAGTGAGGTTTTGGCTTGCTGTATGGGCACAGTTGCTGTCTCCTGTTGGGTAGGAAAGAGAAATCCCATCTCACACACATACAAAAGAAAACAAAAGAGAATAAACAAACAAGAAACCAACAATGAAAAGGGAAATTAATAAAGATAAAAAATAAAACAAGAACAGAAGCAACCAGAAAAAAAGACTATAATAACTGTAATGACAAAGAGGGACATGGAATTGCAGCTATATAAGAGAAAAATAAAAGCAAAAGGAAGAAATTTGAAAAAAAAAAACACTTAAAAAAACAGGGAGAGAAAAGATAAAAAGAGAGAGTAGAGAGTAGTAAAGAGATGGGGGGAGGGAGAAGAAGAGGAGAAATGAGCAACAGAAGAAAAGAAGGAAAAACAAAAGTGGAGATACAATTCAAGGGATAAAATTCAAGGGAATGGAAAGAGAAAAAGAGAAGGAATAAACAAACAAAAACAAGGAAACACCAAAAGGAAAACACCAAACACAAAAACAAAAACAAAAAACAATTTAGCTATTGGACCTGGAGAGGAGAAAATTCTGGGGGCTCCTGCAAGCCAAGGAGCTCACAAAGTGGGTGTGGGAAGGATGTAGGACACTGCTCTAGACAACTTAACTAGAGAGTTGTGTTCCCAAGTCTTCCCCGTAGGAAGAATCATAACCTAGGTGTCAGATGGGGAGAGCTGATGTAGCCATGTGGCACCTGTCTGCATGAGCGTCTTGTGTCTGGTATCGTTGGGGGTAGGAACCCCTGGGTGCCTGTGGGGTGAGTGGTAGAAGTATGAGAAGGGTGTTGTTGTTGTTGTTGTTGTCAGGTGCCATCGAGTCGGAACTGACTCATAGCGACCCCATGCACAGCAGAACGAAACAATGTCCGATCCTGAGCCAACCTCACTACCGCCGCCACACTTGATGCCATCAATGATGTCACCTGGCTGATCCATCTCGTTGGGGGTCTTCCTCTTTTTCTCTGACCCTCCATCTTACCCAGCATGACATCCTTCTCCAGCGACTGTTCTCTCCGGACAATGTGTCCAAAGTAGGAGAGACGAAGCCTAGCCATCTTGGCCTCCAAGGAGCACTCTGGCTGCACTTCTTCCAAAACAGATCTATTGGTTCTTTTGGCACTCCATGGCACTTTCAGTATTCTCCTCCAACACCACAACTCAAAGGCATCAATTCTTCTACAATCTTCCTTATTCACTGTCCAGCTTTCGCATCCATATGAGGTTATTGAAAATACCATGGCCTGGGTCAGGCGCACTTTAGTCCTCAAGCTGACATCTCTGCTCTTCAATACTTTAAAAAGTTCCTGTGCAGCAGATTTGCCCAGTGCAATACGTCGTCTGATCTCTTGACTGCTGCTTCCGCGAGTGTTGATAGTTGATCCAAGAAGAATGAAGTCCTTGACAACCTCAATCTCTTCTCCATTGAGAAGAATGCTGTTTATTGGTCCAGTGGTGAAGATTTTTGTTTTCTTTACACTGAGTTGTATCCATATGTAAGGCTGTGCTCTTTGATCTTCATCAGTAAATATTTTAAGTCCTCTTCACTTTCAGCAAGCAAGGTTGTATCATCTGCGTATCTCAGGTTGTTAATAAGTCTTCCTCCAATCCTGATGCCACGTTTTCCTTCATAGAACCCAGCTTCTCGTATTATTTGCTCAGCATACATATTGAAAAAGAATGGTGAAAGAACACAACCCTGTCGCACACCTTTCACAATTTTAAAACTTTCAGTGTTCCCATGCTCTGTTCGAACAACTGCCTCTTGGTCCAGGTACAGATTTCTCAGAAGTACAATTAAGTGTTCTGGAATACTCATACTTCTCAATGAGAAGGGTGAGGTCATGCATATTAATGACTTCAAAAAAGATGTTTTAAATCCTCCAGGGGTTTGCACGTATCCTTGCATTTAGGTGTTTCTCTGGGCGCGTAGTGGTTACAAATCCGGCTGCGAGTTGCAAGGTCAGCAGTTCAAAACTACCAGCTGTTCCGTGGGAGAAAGATGAGGCTTTCTGCTCCCATAAAGATTTATAGCCTCGGAAACCCTTTTACAGGGTCGCTATGAGTCAGGACCGACTCCACGGCATATTACCACCACAACCATTCCCCAAGCATGGCCTGTAAGATATCCATACTTTGGGAGGAACTCCATGTAGGTCAGAAACCTCTGGTGATTTCTATTTTTTAGAAAGCAAAGTAAATGATCTTTCTCTGGTCTAGACTTATGGGCTCCAGGGAGTTTATCCTCTGGGGAGATTTGGACTACTAATTAGAGAAGGAAATCCCTCTCCATCAGGGATGTTGGACACTCAAGCATATAAACAAAAGTATGCAGAAAGCATTTGCCTTGGAAATGGCACAACAGTGGCTTACTTGAGGTTTTCAACTGGGATTTACCATCCATCCCCATCACCTGCTCTCAGACGAGAACAAGAAAGGCTGGCAAGACGGAAATGGTTGCTTCCATGTCTAGCATGAATGAAACAGTCTTACCCTTCACTTCAACAGACACCCAAGGCATGGCAGCAGTGATGCCAAAGTTCTTGTGGTCAGGAGCATATAGCCTCTGGGCACTGTCAGTAAAGGTCTCTCTTAAGTGGAGGGACAGGGACCTCTGCCATCAGGAAGGCTGGGGCCTTCGGCCAGTGGAGTCAATGCTGCACTCTGCTATAGGTTCCAGTGCCCCATCAATCCACAATTGTGGAATCGGCTAGAGTCACGTGCTCACAGTGGTGGTGTGCCATGGCATAGTGACCCTTTATGGGAGCAGAAAGCCTCATCTTTCTCCCACAGCATGGTTGGTAGTTTTAAACTGCAGACCTTGAGGTTAGCAGCCCGACTCATAACCAACCACTACGCTACCAGAGCTCCTAGGTGCTCATAGAGGGTCCTCAATCATCTCCCTGTTGTTCTCTTCCTCTGCTGTTAGAGCTAAACAGCTTTCTCTGAGGTGGAAGGGGGACAAAGTTAATTGGTCATCCTAATGCAGTAGCCAATAAATGAGCTTGATTCTCTATCTTTCTGTCCTCTCAGTCTTCCTCAGTCTTATCTTGGTTGTTAGAAACCTTGTTAATCTCCTTCAGTAGTCAGGACAAAGGGGTATCTGGACGCAGTTCTGCCTTTCTTAATTTTCTTCTAATATTTGGGTATGTCTGCATACTCAGGTCCGCCCTTTTTTTATCCGAATGTGGGTGCACATTTATATACTTTGTGAATGTCTCAGTCAGCCTATTCAAGAAGTTTTGGGGATTTTCCTTTCTCCCATGAATAATTTCTTTAACTTTGTCATAATTGACTGCTTTGGACAAACAGCTCATTATTCCTTCTAACACACAAGTTACTAGGTGTTTATAGTTATCAAAATCCTCCTCCTCATAATCCCACCTTGGGACCAGGTCTGGCACTGCAGCAGGTCCTGGCCAAAAAATTTCAGAGGTAGGGTTAGTCCTGTGTGCTTCATTTGTATATTCTCTGACCTGACCCTAGTCCTATCCCTTTTATCAGTAGTACAACAAAAGGTAAATATAGTTTCTTCATCCCTCCAGGAAAGGAAGAGATTAAGGGACAGCTTTTGGAATTCATCTCTAAATTTCTCAGCGTCTATTGACACACTTTCTAGCTTCTCTTTGCACAGCCCCAAATCAAACTTAGAAAAGGGGACACGTACCTGGACCATCAGCTGTGTCCCTCCTA
Source organism: Chrysochloris asiatica (assembly GCF_000296735.1). Taxonomy (NCBI): domain Eukaryota; kingdom Metazoa; phylum Chordata; class Mammalia; order Afrosoricida; family Chrysochloridae; genus Chrysochloris; species Chrysochloris asiatica. Next base: position 264,825 of record NW_006409010.1, on the reverse strand, counting down.
CTCCAGGTAATTCTCTCAGGGGGGTATAAGCTTGTCCCTGGAGTATCTGGGTAGCTTCTGCTCTTTTGGATCCCCCCATAACCTGGTTACAGACCCACTGAAAAGGGGTCAGGATTGGAGGTAAGCTGGATGGGAAGTGGTGGGTCAGTAGACAGGGTTAGTCACAGGCTGACCTTCATAAGGAGGGGGGCTATAGGGTTGTTGGTTGAGTCAGTCTCATGGGAAGAGAAGGGCAGAGGGGTCCTAGTAGAAAGTGGAAGTGAGTATAGAGGAACAGAGCACTTGCCCTTGCCTCTGCTATAAACTGGGTCATCTAGAATGTCTTCAGTCGGCTTAGAAGTTTCAGATTTTAAAACAAATACCTTAAGGGAACTTTTCCCTTTGATTTCACAAAGGTAGCTTTTTCTCCCTTTGGGGTTTTGCTATTGAGCCATAAAGCATTGCTTGTAGGGGATTTCTCCCCATTTTATCTTCCTTTTGCAAAACAAGTTCAAATGCAGGATAGTATTATAAGAGAGGGATCCATGAATGAATCTTGGTCCCTGAAAGTATATTGGGGTTACAAAAAAAGATTAGTATCTTTTTCTTAATTTCCTGTATTGGAAGATCTCCCCAGTGAGTAAGCAAGCAGACTAGGGGCCAGTCTTTTGGTATGGTTAAGGACTGGACATTCTACAAGTGGTGGCCAACAGTTGGAGGACCACAGGTGGATAGATTTAAGCCTCATGAGCTCCCAAAACAAGTTCTTCCACCCATTTTATGTCCCAGAAATGCTGGTCTAAAAAGAAGTTGGGCAACTTTCAGAACACTTTGGTTTAGGAGGGCCAGAGGAGAAAATAGGTGGCCTTACTTCTCTGCAGCAAAGGAAAATCTGGTCCACAGGTGGATCACAAATGGGTCAAAATAGACCTGTTCTGGGGAGAAAGGGGCCTGAGGGTCAGAGAGGGCCCGATCTACAGTGCCCACCTGACACAGAGGACAAGATGAGAGTCCAAGAGTTAAATACTGTCTCACAATGGGCCCAAGAAGATCTTTACACAAGAGAGAAAAGTAAGTCTTTGACGTCTGCCTGTTGAATTCAGGGAATAATTACTAGAGATCAGATAAGTTAGGAGAAGTGAAAAGGAGGCCACAAACCAGAGTGGGTTGAGGTCGTCTCATGTTCAACCAATCCTGCCATCCTCAGGAGAGCCCAGGGATGGGATCAAAACAGGTTGATCTCATGCCTGTTCCTCATTTTTTGAGGACTCAAACCCCTCACATAGGAATCAAGTCTACCAATATACTTGTTTACCAGCTTGAGAGACTCAAATCCCTCATGGCCGCTTGAAGCTACCAGTTTAGGGGACCCAAATCCTTTGTGGTATCTTTAAAGACAAGGAATAAAGTAGGGGAAAAGTACTCAGGAAATTTCAGTACCAGGGGAAGAAGCATAGAGATCTAAGGTGTCCTAAGAGACCAATGATTCATGAAGACTCACAGAGCCAGATGAAAAGAATCAAGAGGTAGACAACAAAAAGGCAGAAGATGAAAAGATTCATGTCCATAGAATAAGAAGGATCCTCAGAGAAGACCCAGATAGGGAGTGGCTTGGCTAGCAGCAAGAAATCAAAGCAAAAGGGTTTCAGCAGCTGCTTATTACTCACTGGCTGCTGGCCCAATCCTTTCCCAGGGTTCTCTGAAGATGTAGCCCCATGTGTCCTGGTGGAGTTACCAACAAACTGTTATTGTGTTGGCTACAGAAGAGTAGAAAATTGTGAAATATAGTAATAAAGAGTTATTTTAAAGTATGGCTATACCTGCATGGGAGACATGCCGTAGACAGCAGTACCTCCTCGTACTCACAGGCTAAGGGATTTTTATAGTGGGAAGTTAGCTGCAAAGGCTGTTTAGCCAGATTTCAAAAAGGGGTAGCCTTTCCTGTTTGTGCATTTCTGTTTTTGTGTGCTGTTTCCTTGGTTCTCTTTTCCCATGCTGCACATGCATCTGACGTCCATGATGGAGTCTGATTTCAAGATGGATTCCTTTGTGGAGATCTCTGGGGTACTTGGCGTAACTGCCCTTCTGCCAAGATCCTGGTTTGAGAACTAGGTCTACGCCAGTGGCTTTGCACCTGTGCTGAGAACTGGTTAAGGCTGGCTGAGTAGAAGGGGTAAATGAACAAGCAGCTGAGATAGTTGATTGAGAAGAAGTGGCAAGATAACAGGTAGCTGAAATAGCTGAGAGTCAACCAATCCTGACAGATAGCTGAATAGGGAGGGAGGGCTTAAGCAAACAAAACAAAACAAAAACCCTGCTTGGTTCCAGATGCACAAGAAGATAGTTTTCCTATTTTGCCCATATCCTGCCCCACCTGACAGATTGCTTCTGTATCTTATCCATATCCTGCCTACCTGTTTTTTGTATTTGGAGGTTTTATGGTTCCACTGATTTTTTTGCCTTTAATTTCCCCCTGTTCCCCTACATAGGAAGGATGGCTTCCTGTGACAAGGCAGAAATATGAAATGAGACAGAAAATAATTCACTGGTTTGTAAGCCTACCTTAAAAAAAATGAAAGAAAGAAAGAAATCAACCCTACAAAATACTGCACAAAACAAACATTAAACAAGTTTTCCAGGAGGAAAGGAAAGACACAAAAAGGAACTCATTTTCTTAAAATGATCAGTGAAATTCTATATTAACTCCAGTATATTCAGTTTAAAGTATAAACCTCAAGCCAGCATCCTGGTGAGAGGAAAAGTCTAGGCTCACTCATTAAGAATTAGTTTAAAACTTTGGTTTTCCAGGGTAAATTAAATTCCTAGCAGTGAGTTGATCCTTTGGAATGTTGTTGTTGTTAGGTGCCATCGAGTTGGTACTGACTCATAGTGACCCTATGCACAACATAATGAAACACTGCCCAGTCCTAGGTCAACCTCACAATTGTTGCCACACTTGAGCTCATTGATGCTGCCGCCACTTTGCCAATCCATCTCATTGCGTGTCTTTCTCTTTTTCTCTAACCCTCCACGTTGTTGTTGTTGTTGTTATGTGCTGTGGAGTCAATTCCAACTCATAGTGACCCTGCATAGGGTTTCAGAGGCTATAAATCTTTACAGGAGTAGAAAACCTTACCTTTCTCCTGTGGAACAGCTGGTAGTTTCGAACTGCTGACTCTGAGGTTATCAGCCATTACGCTACCAGAGCTCCAAACATGATATCCTTCTCCAGTGACTGGTCCCTCCTGACAATATGTCCAAAGTATGAGAGACAAAGTTTGGCCATCCTAGCCTCCAAGGAGCACTCTGACTGCACTTCTTCCAACACAGATCTGGTTCTTTTGGCACCCTGTGTCATTTTCAATATTCTCCTCGAACACCATAACTCAAGAGCATCAATTTTTCTATGGTCTTTCTTATTCACTGTCCAGCTCTCGCATGCCTATGACTTAAGTTAGGTGTCCCTTAGTCCTCAAGCTGACATCTTTGCTCTTCAACACTTTAAAAAGGTCTTGTGCAGCAGATTTGCCTAATGCAATACTTCATTTGATTTCTTGACTGTTGCTTCCATGAGTGTTGATAGTTGACCCAAGAAGAATGAAGTCCTTGACAACTTCAATCTTTTCTCCATTGATAAGAATGTTGTTTATTGGTCCAGTGGTGAGGATTTTTGTTTTCTTTACATTGAGTGCAATCCATACCAAAGGTTGTGCTCTTTGCTCTTCATCAGTAAATATTTTAAGTCCTCTTCACTTTCAGCAAGCAAGGTTGTATCATGTGCATATCGCAGGTTGTTAATGAGTCTTCCTCCAATTCTGATGCCACGTTTTTCTTCATATTATCCAGCTTCTCGAATTATTTGTTCAGCATACAGGTTGAATAAGTATGGTGAAAGAATACAACCTTGTCGCACACCTTTCTTAATTTGAAACCAATCAGTGTCCCCATGTTCTGTTCAAACAACTGCTTCTTGATCCATGTACAGATTCCTCATGAGCAAAATTAAGTGTTCAGGAATACTCATACTTTGCAATGTTGTCTATAGCTTGTCATGATCTACACAACTGAAAGCCTTTGCGTAGTCAATAAAATAGGCATATAAAAACTGGTTTCATTCTGATCTTAATTCATTCTACTGGCCAGAGACTTAATTTCTGATTTCAAACATACTAGATTTTCTAATTGGAAAGTAGTTTCAGCACTTATGGTAGGATATATTTTAAAGGAGCCAGGTTGGAGTTCTTGTGTGGTGTTGTGGGAGAAGGCACTGGACCACAAGGTTGGTTTGAATCACAAGATCAGTCATTCAAACTCACCAACTGCTCCTTTGAAACCCTATACAGGGTTACTATGAGTAGAACCAATTTGATGGCACTTAACAACAACAAGAAGGAGCTCTGGTAGCTTAGTGGTTACAAATCGGGCTGCAAAATGCAAGGTCAGCAATTTGAAACTAACAGCTGTTCTACGGGAGAAAGATGAGGCTTTCTGCTCCCATAAAGATTTACAGCCTCAGAAACCCTGTACAAGGTCACTATGAGTCGGAACCGACTCCACAGCACATAACAATAACAACAAGATAGGAGCAGGACTTTTACACTGCAGCTCCCTCGTTTGTTTTGTTAATTTGCACATAGTAACTTGCAGGAAAGCAATTCTGCTTTCTTGATATTTCCTTGTTGTTTTGTTGTTAAGTGCCTTCGAGTCAGTTCTGACTCATAGAGACCCTGTGGAGAGCTTCTGAGGAGCTGCTGGTAGGTTTGAACTGCCACAGTCCAGTGCTGATCCTACAGTGCCACACCAGGAGTCCTGATGTTTCTTTGTTGTTGTTGTTAAGTACCTGTGGTGTGGTGTCAGTTTCAACTCATATGGAGTTTCCAAGGAATGACTGGGAAGGTTGAACCACCAACCTTCAAATGACAATGCTCCAGTGCTTATCCTTTCCTTGTTGTTGTTGTTATTGTTAAGTTCCACCAAGTAGATTCTGACTCATAGTGACCCTATATAGGGTTTCCAAGGAGTTACTGGTGGGTTTGAACTGCCAACCTTGTAGTATGCAGTCCAGTGCTGATCCTACAGTGCCACATCAGAAGTCCTTTCTTAGAAGCTTTTAAATTCAGGAGCCTCATTTACTGTATCATTGTTAGGTGATAGAGATTCAACTCATAATCCTATGTGTAAGAGAAATGCTCCAGGATCCTGTGCTAGTCTTACAATTGTTGTTATGTTTGAGCCCATTGTTGCTGTCACCTTGTCAATCCATCTTGTTAGGAGCCTTCTCATTTTACTTACCCTCCACTCTACCAATCACAATGTCCTTCTCCAGGGAATGGTCCCTCCTGATAATATGTCAAAATATGAGAGACAAAGTCTCACCATTCTCACTTCTATGGAGCATTCTGGCTGTTCTAACACGGATCAGTTTGTTCTTCTGGAAGTCCATAGTACTTTCAATATTCTTTGCCCAAACTGAAACTCAAATACATTGATTCTTTGCCATCATTATTCATTGCCAACTTTCACCTGAATATGAGGCTATTGAAAATATCATGGCTTGGATCAGGTATACCTTAGTTCTCAAACTGGTAACTTTGCCTTTTAACATTTTAAAGAGGTTTTCTACAGCAGACTTGCCTAATGCAACATGTCTTGATTTCTTGACTGCTGCTTCCATGAGTGTTGATTGTGGATCCAAGCAAAATGAAGTCTTTTTTCAACCTCAATCTGTTTTCCATTAACCATGATGTTATTGGTTCAGTTGTGAGGATTTTTGTTTTCTTTACATTGAGGTGCAATCCATACTGAAGGCTGCAATCTTTAATCTTCATTAGTAAGTGTCTTAACTCTTCTTTGTTCCTAGCAAACAAGGTTTTATTATCTGTATATTGTAGGACGATGTCTTCCTCTATCCTGATGCCACATTCTTCTTCATATAATTTAGCTTCTCAGATTATTTGCTCAGCATATAGATTGAATAAATATGGTGAAAGGTTACAACCTTTTCCTCCTGATTTTAAACCATTCAGTATCCTCTTGTTCTGTTCTAATGACTGCCTCTTGGTCTACATACAAGTTCTTTATGAGTACAGTTAAGTGTTCCGGAATATCCATTCTGCACAATATTAGTGATAGTTTGTCATGATGCACAGTTGAAAGCCTTTGCATAGTCAATAAAGCACAAATAAACATCTTTTTGGTATTCTCTGCTTTCAGCCAAAAGTGGCTCCATGCGTATTGCCTGTCCTTTCAACCAGCTTATCTCAACACAGCAGTCTTTCACAGCAACTGCCCAATCCGCCCTTTGTTTTTGTGGTTTACAGAGCCAAAGACTCCACAACTTGAAAACTTTTAGGACAATAATTTACCCAGACTGTGACACTGCTGACATTAGCAAAGGCAAATCAATTCTTGCAAGAGACAGAACTAGAACGTTACACTACTGTCATCATTGAGGAAAAACAAACTCATACAAGAGACAAGTAGAGGGAAGGGGGCGTGGCAAAGAGAAACTTGATAAACTAGTCTTCAGCAAGTGCAATATCTGCATATCCAACTAAGCACTCCTAGAGGTGCTAAAACACAACTGTCAGACATATGCAATAGCTGTATCTAGAATCTAATTTTAGTTTCTTAGAAGTCCAACTGCCATTTGTTTCCTGGATCTTTTAAGGGATTATCAAAGGCAGTCATACCTATACCTAGAAATAATAAATGCATCTGGAAATAATATTTGTTAACAAGCAAACAGAACAAAACAATATCTAAAGAGTTTTCAAATGGAAAAAACACAAAACAAGGTTTAATAAAGTCTCAGAGAGCCACACTGAAACATGGCACTCAAAATCTAAGAGTGTTTACCTTGTGGGTTTTCTGGGATCTGTGGAGATGTGGGGCACTAGAAGCCCCTTCTCTGGTACATGTTCTGGTCCTTTTCCCCAGGGCTTCCACTGGGAAAAGAGAGCTTTGGATCCTGCTGACCATTTGTGTCAGGGAAAAGATCTCATATTAAAAAATGTTTCACAGAGACCCTTTTATTAATCCATTAATAGGACAAAGCGGGAGGAACATGTACATATTAGGTACATGCTGATGGTTTCATTTATCTGGATGATTATCTCTCTCTCTCTTTTTCATTATTGTTTTATGGCTTAAGAGATTCTATAGAATATGTTCGAATCTGAGATCTTTTTCACTAATACAACCTACTTCATTGACTCCCCAGAGAAACTCTACTACTACTTTCTTTCCAGAGATGTCAATGAAAAGAATGAGAGTAAAGGGCAGTTAATACTTGTATTGAGAACATCATACATGAAGAAATCAAAAGAATATTTAAAACAACACTCTGAAACTTGCTCTTGACTGTAGAGTTGTTGTTGTTGTTAAGTGCCGTAGAGTCGGTTCCGACCCATAGCGACCCTGTACAGGGTTTCCGAGGGTGTAAATCTTTACGGGAGTAGAAAGCCTCATCTTTCTCCCGCGGAGCAGCTGGTAGTTTCAAACCACTGACCTTACGGTTCGCAGCCCGATTCGTAACCACTACGCTACCAGAGCTCCTTTGACTGTAGAGTAGTAAAGCAAAAAGAAGAAATGATGACGTAAAAGAGCTGAACATTTCAAAGGACAGCTCCAGAAGACAAAGTATTAAAAATGAAACATGCAAGCTTAAAGAACTGAAAAAAACTAAAACAAAAACCCAAAACCTTAAGACACGGCTTGCAACACTGAAGGATTCTATGCACAAAATAATTGAATGATGCAGGAAGAATTAAAAGAAGATAGAAGGAATAATGTACCAAAAAGAATTAGTCGATGTTCAACCATCTAGGAGGTAGCATATGATCAAGAGTTAATGGTATTGATGGAAAAAGTCCAAGCTACACTAAGGCATTACCAAAAAAAGAATAATAAAAATAAAAATATTTCAACAAACTGATGCAGTGCTAGAAGCAAGCAGTTGTCTATATTAAGAAATTTGGAAGACAGTTATCTGTTCAAGAGATTGGTAGCTGTATAGTGAATAATGAAATCCATAGAAAAATCCATGCATTTAAGTTATGATATTAACAAAGAATATTGAAAGTATCATGGACTGCCATAAGAACAAACAAATCTGTTTTGGAATAAGTACAGCCAGAATGCTCCTTAGAAACCAGGATAGTCAGACTTCTCTCACTTCCTTTGGACATGTTATCAGAACGGACCAGTCCTTGGAAAAGGACATAATGCTTGGCCAAATAGAGAATCAGCGAAAAAAGTTAGACCCCCAACAAGATGGGCCAACACAGTGGCAGCATCAATGGGCTGTTCTGCTGTGCATAGGCCCGCTCTGAGTCGGAACCGACTCGAAGGCATTTAACTATAATTTTTGTATATGGTGTGGCATTATAGAATAAGCACTGGACCACAAAGTCGGCAATTCAAACCCACCAGCAGCTCCTCAGAAACGCTGTACAGGGTTGCTATGAGTTGGAATTAACTCAACTGCACTTGACAAACAACAGTAGCTATTTGCTAAGCACCATTCTGTTTGATTTTTTTAAAAAAACTTTTTATTGCGTGGTTTACGGACAAGATCATCAGCCTTACATCATTCTAGTTGCTTTATATGACATTTAATTAATTTTCACATAATCCTCTGAGGTAGGTACTATTACCCTCATTTTGCATGAGTAAATTACCAGAACAGTAAAATGAAAAGATTAAACACATCTTCCTCCAGCTGTTTTTACATATGGCCACATACTCTACATAACGTCAGTTTTGTAGATGGATTCACTTTTTTACAACATAGTGTTCCACTGTGTAGATGTACTGATTTGTCACCATTTTATCGGTGAGAATTAGGGAAGTTCACCTATAGGAGGCTACAGTAACCATACTGCAGTTTCAACAATGGGCGTGGAAGGTGCCAACTTTGTGGGAGGGTGTCTCCGGACGTTCTCTCCATGACCGATGGAACGTCTAAGTCCTCAAACAACGAAGTCCACCACCTAGAAGGGCCCTTGCGCATCGGGACGATTGTCGTAGCCCATCCTCTCCGTTTCCGGAATCTGCAGTGGGGAGGCACGAGTGTACTCATTTGTACCAGTCCATAGTGAGGCGCCTGGCCCATGCAGTCCTAGCACCGATAGCGGACCATCGCCAAGTGTTCCCAACTGTTTTCCGAAGTTTCTCTTCTGTGGCGGAGCAGGGGGAAGGGCGGGCCGTTTGCTCTGTTGTTGTTATGTACCGTGGAGTCGGTTCAGACTAATCGCGATCCTGTATAGGGTTTCCAAGGCTGTAAATCTTTACGGGAGCAGAAAGCCTCATCGTTCTCTCGCGGCCCGATTCGTAACCACTACGCTATCAGAGCACCCTTTCCCGCATCATAGAGAGCTAGACTTCCGACGTCCTAGTCCTCCCGCCCTTTTCTCCAGTGCCTGCTAGAGCGTCTCCTCGCTGTTTCCTGTCGTCCGGGGTCATGGAAGGAAGAAGAGGGCGTGGCACTACCACTGAGGGAACCCAAGAGCTGTGTGGCATGTTGACGCCGGAACTGTTGGGTGGGACACCGGAAGTGAGGGACGGCCCCAGGAAGTAAGGAGGGGCGGGGGTTTATGAGGAAGCCAAGGAAGCGTTGGGATAGATTTGCACTCAGGACCACCTGAGGGACTTGGAGATATCGTTCAGCTCTTTTCCTTGCCCTCTCAGAGACACGGTTGTCGCCTGGAGTAGGGAACTCTGTGTCCAGGGTGGGCTATCGGGAGAACATTTCTGTGTCTGCGCTTGAGAGGTGTGGAGAGGCAGAGCTGGGGGGGTGGGTCTGGGCAGCCAGGGTGCCTGAGAGGGGAGACCCCCGCCCCCTCCCAGCCCCCTCCGTACAGCTAAACTGGCTGACTGGACGCTAAGATGGCTGCCGTTGCCATGACACCCAACCCTGTGCGGACCCTTCAAGAGGAGGCGGTGTGCGCCATCTGCCTCGATTACTTCACGGATCCGGTGTCCATCGGCTGCGGGCACAACTTCTGCCGAGTGTGTGTAACCCAGCTGTGGGGCGGGGAGGATGAGGAGGACAGGGACGAGTTAGACAGGGAGGAAGAAGAGGAGGAGGACGGAGATGAGGAGGAAGTGGAGGCTGTGGGGGCCGGCGGAGAGTGGGACTCCCTTCTACGGGACGAAGACTATGAGGGAGACATGGAGGAGGAGGTCGAGGAGGAAGAGGACGGTGTGTTCTGGACTAATGGCATGGGGGGGTCTAACTGGGACAACATGGACGACGTGTGGGAGGAGGACGAAGAGGAAGATCTGGACTACTACTTAGGGGACATGGATGAGGACTTGAGGGGGGAGGAGGAGGAGGACGAGGAGGAGGTCCTGGAGGAGGACGAAGAAGAGGAGCTAGATCCTGCCACCCCACTGCCACCGCCTCCTGCTCCTCGGAGGAGCTTCACCTGCCCACAGTGCCGAAAGAGCTTTCCCCGGCGGAGCTTTCGTCCCAACTTGCAGCTGGCCAACATGGTCCAAGTGATTCGACAGATGCACCCAGCCCCTGGTCGAGGGAGCCGAGGGAACGAGCAGGGAATTTGCCCCAAACACCAAGAAGCCCTAAAACTCTTCTGTGAAGTGGACGAAGAGGCTATCTGTGTAGTATGTCGAGAATCCAGGAGCCACAAACAGCACAGTGTGGTGCCTTTGGAGGAGGTGGTGCAGGAGTATAAGGTGAGAGATGGAAAGTGAGAAGATGGGAGTCAGTCGGGGTGGACAGGAAGTAGGGGGAGCTGGGAAAAGGAAGCATCTTTTCCTTTCAGAACCTTATGTGATGCTGAGCTGATTCTCCTTATCCAAGCATTTAGTTGTTCCAATGTAGGTAGAGTAAGATGGACCCTGTTCACTGAAAAAGTAGACATGGCAAAAACCAGGGAAGAATGACTTTCTCAAAGGATATTAATGCAAGCTAGTTGTGCCAGATTACTGGGCTTCATCTGCTGGGAAGCTGGCCCTAGTTGCACCCTTCCATTGCCCCTTAGTGGAGCAATGCAGGTAACAGGCTCTAAGTCTTTACTACAAGTGCCCTTTTCCTCAGGGTGAATCTTAAATGCATCGTTGACTCAGTGCCCCAAGAGATGGCAAGGACTCTGGCTCTGAAGCATGAGTGTTGTTGTTGTTGTTAAGTGCCTTCGAGTCGGAGCCGACCCATAGCGACCCTGTACAGGGTTTCCGAGGGTGTAAATCCTTACGAGAGTAGAAAGCCTCATCTTTCTCCCGCGGAGCGGCTGACTGGACGCTAAGACTGAACCATGGACCTTAAGGTTCGCAGCCCGATTCGTAACCACTACGCTACCAGCATGAGTGTAGTATTCACTAATGTCAGATCCAAATGTTTCACCCTAACTGGAGTTCCCACCCACCTACACCATGACTTGGCTTGGGACCTCCCCCCACCCCCCAGCATTTTTGTTAGATGTGCATCAGCCATATACTGACCAAAACAACAATTCAGAAAAAATGAGGCTTTTAATCTCAGATGACCTGGTTCTGCCACTTATTTGTTGGCAAATCTCTGGAACTTTTGAACTTTAATTTCTCCAGGATTGTTGGGTACTGTTGAGTTAGGATTAATTGAATGTAAGCACTGGTTTACCAATCAGAAGGTTAGCAGTTCAAGCCCCCATCCATTCTTGGAAATCTTATACAGGGTCGCTGTGAGTTGGAACCGACTCAACAGCAAACGTTTATTGAACACTTACTTTGTATAGTGTAGTTAAGTGCTGCCGAATCAGTTCTGATTCCTAGCAACCCTGTGTAGGGTTTCTGAGGAGTAGCTGGTGAGTTTGAACTGCTGACTTTGTGGTTCTCAGTCCAGTGGTGATCCTACAGTGCCACACCAGTAGTCCTACTTTGTATAGTAGTAGGTACTGTATTAGCACTTTTCCTGGACTATCTCTAAGATTTAAAAAACCCTGATGTTGGTATTCTTCATTCCCAGTTTACAGAATGGGAAACAGAGTAAGTATTTTATATGGGGTTACACAGCTACTAGTAAATTGTCTTGATTATGACTCGCCTAAGGAGCTCTGGTAGCGTAATGGTTACGAAT
>NW_006409010.1:218628-252515 GCF_000296735.1 Chrysochloris asiatica | reverse complement strand
ACACCCTCGGAAACCCTGTACAGGGTCGCTATGGGTCGGAACCGACTCGACGGCACTTAACAACAACAACCCCTAACCCATTAACAACTGTCTCCACCATTTGAATGTCTTTTCTTAATTTAAGATATCTGCATGTGACCTCACTTTTTGGAGACTGACTGCTTTGAACAGTATCTTGCTCCCATCTACTTTTGTTCCTGACTGTTTTTGGACATAGGTGAAAGGGACTTGTCCTTGTGACAACCAGCACCAATAACACTGCTTAACCAAGGCCTGGGTGGGCTGAAAGTAGTTAGACCAGGAGGAGGAGATGGAAGCTTCTGTGGTCTGTCTGGTATACCTTCTTTTATGACTTTTGCTTTCACACCTTTGTGACTCCTATAGTCACCTCACGTTGTGTATTGTTACTTCAATTTAGAGTAACATATCTAGAACTTCAAGGAGCTCTGGTAGCATAGTGGTTATGAATCGGGCTGCGAACGTCAGGGAAAGCAGTTCAAAACTACCAGCTGTTCCGCAGGAAAAAGATGAGGCTTTCTGCTCCTGTAAAGATTTATAGCCTCGGAAACCCTGTACAGGGTCACTATGAGTTGGAACTGACTCCACAGCACACAACAACAACATCTAGAACTTCTCAGCTCTGAATAGTATACAGCTGAGACTTACATCTCCTAATCACAAGGAACTATTCTTTTTCAGGCAGTGATTGCCAAAGCTGACTGACTGTCATAATTACTATGGGTACTTTTTAAAAGTACAGTGGGTTCCACCATTAGAGTTTCTGAATCAGTGTGTGGGAGAGTTTCTTGGGACAATTCAACCCAGGTTGGGAATCACTGCATTGAAACAGTGACTGCCTTTTGGCATATATTCTTAGGAAAGGTTCTGAGCTCCTTTGGTGTTTTTACTGGTTAGTAGTCAGGCTGCTAACCTCAAGGTCAGAAGTTCGAAACTACCAGCCATTCCCTGGGAGAAAGATGAGGCTTTCTGCTCCCGTAAAGATTTACAGCCTCAGAAACCCTGTGGAGGGTCCCTGTGAGTTGGAACTGACTTCACGGCGCATAATCAACCTCCACCGGCTGTTCCTAGTTAACTGTACCTATTAGTGTAGTGGTTACGAATCGGGCAGCAAACCTCAAGGTCAGCAGTTCGAAACTACCAGCTGTTCCGCGGGAGAAAGATGAGGCTTTCTGCTCCTGTAAAGATTTACAGCCTCGGAAACCCTGCTCAGGGTCGCTATGGGTCGGAACCGACTCGACGGCACTTAACAACAACAACAACATCATGCAATGTGTAGTCACTCTGTTAACTGGACTCTGGGGTGGCCTATCCGTGGACATTCCACATCCTTTAATTCCACTGCCCTCCTGCAGGATGCTTCCAAAAGATCTGAGACTGGATTTTATTTGTATTGGTCACATCTATTAAGTCTGTTTGCATTGCAAGGCCTGCAGTTCAAACCCACCAGCTGCTCCTCAGAAACTCGTTACAGGGTCGCTATGGGTCGGAACTGACTCAGTGGCACTTAACAACAACAATTGAGTGCTTGTTACATGAAAATCCTGTACTAGGCCCTGGATGGCATAAATAGTTAAGCACTCAACTATTAGCTTAAAGTAAAGGTTGGTGGTTCATACCTACCCAAGGGTACCTCAGGTAGCAAGCCTGGCTATTTTCTGAATGTCACAGCCTTTTATACCCTTTGGATTACAGTGCTCCTTTGTACATAAAGGATTGCTATGATTTGGAATCGACATAACAAATCAATTTTATTATATACTAATATGAGTGATAGGCTCAGTTACAGAAGGGTAGTATGTCCTTTTCATGTGCTTACAGTGACTAACTTAACACCTTATTTACTTGAAATATTTCTTGTTTGAAAGGTAATCACACACAAATGATTCTTAAACAAAGTTAAAGGCCCTTGAATGTTTTTTCTTAAGAAATAATGTAGTTGGATTATTGGCTGTGAATTTCTGTCAGCAATTTAAGGAAAATAGTAAATGGTAAATCTGTGTATGCATTGTAAATTTAGAATGGAATGGAAATCAATGACAGTTGTAGAAAAGTAGAGTAATAAGTGAAAAGGCAAAATTTTGCATAGTATGCTATTTTTATGTTATGTATTGACTGTGAACTTATTATTGATGTGATGTTTTCTACAATCATTTATCTCAGTAACAACTGCTTTTAGTACTCAGGGTCAGTAACCTCTTTTAAGTCAAGGGTCATTTTAGTCCTGGCAAGCTTAAGGACTAGATGGTGAACACTAGATAACACTTAATGATCTTTTGTTATATATATGCTAAACACTGGAGTCCTGGTGTTACGCTATAGGATAAGCACTTGATTTTTAACCAAAACGTTGATAGTTCAAACGCACCAGCTACTCCATGGAAACCCTATGAGCAGGTCCGTTGTTTATCCTGCAGCGCCATACCAGGACTCCAAGAGAGGCATAGAAATTAAAATAAAGTGGGTCCCTGCCCCCAGGTGCCCTGGGTCATGCAGTTAGGCATACTTGTAAATGATTGTGCTAAGTTCTGTGGAGTCAATTCGGACTCATAGCGACCCTGTATAAGGTTTCCAAGGACTGGCTGGTGGGTTTGAACCACTAACCTCAGTTCAAATAAAAAAGGTGGGGAAGGTCAGTTTTATTCAAAGTTCCTTGGAATCAAAGGTGGGGAGGATCAGGTATAGTAAGGTGATACTAGAAATGTAGGGGCAATGAGAACTTCATATTCTGCAAGTGGTGGAAAACAGCTGAAAGATGTTTATTTGGCATAGGCACAAAATCATCAGAAAAGTATTTAGACATAACTGTTGGGTAGGCTCTGAGGAGGATTGCCTGTGAGGGATAAGAGACCAAAGGCAGAAATGTTCATGTGAAGCACTGTGTGGTGTGGGGTAGAAAGCCAGATCCACTCCAACACAGTGTGGGGCTCTGAAGTCATAAGAATCCCACCTTTAAAGAATACATACAACGGGGAGGGTCGGACCTTGGTTGTGACCTGAGAAAAGAAAGGAGGAAGAAGGTAAGATCCTCATATTTTACACCTGTGGTGTAGTTCAGGCTTTGCACCTTAGTCCACTGCAGGGAGGATTGGGAAGGTAGGCTCTAAAGAGGCAGGTATCTCTCCCAGCCTAGGCCTCTAATCTTCCTTTTCCCATTCAGGCCAAACTACAGGGCCACTTGGAACCGCTGAGGAAACATTTGGAAGTTGTGCAGAAGATGAAGGCCAAGGAGGAGAGGCGGGTGACTGAGCTGAAGGTGGGTGAATGCCTTTGATGCAGGGGCTGACTAGTTCTGTACTGGGGCAAGGAAGTTGGGGCTGCTCATCTTAACAGTGGTAACTGGATCCTGAGAGAGGTCAGCAAAAGCCTAGAAGGTTAGACAACTTTCCAGGGTCCTAAGAAGAAGAGAGCCTGAGAGGACTAGGAAGCATGTTCTTAGACTCCAAAATGGAGTGAAAATTGAGGCCTTCTGTCGAGAGGTTGGGTGGCTGGAGCTAGGCTGCAGAGTAGGATTTCTACCTTGGACACTCGACCCCAGAGCTTGTGCTCCACACTGCCGTGCCATCTTTGCTTCCCCTCACACCAAGGGTAGAACAGAGATCAGGAAGGATGCTGGCAGTGAGCAGAGAGCTCCGAGCATGAGAGGGACATTGTTTGTGGAAGCTTGCTATGCTTTCTGGAGGAAGCCAAGGTGTTAGGGGAGAGGAGGAATCAGTGAATGTTAGCATTGCAGAGATCTTAATATATTATAGTCGAGACAGTTCCCTTCCCCCTACCCACTTGTAATTGCCCCCCTGCTGCCTGTTTTTGTTAGGTGAGCAGGCACTGAGATTCTGAAGCCAGGCCAGGATCTCTCCCAATGCCTGCCTTCCTGGCCAGCGCACCTGAGCTTTGCCACTTCCAGGGCCTGTAATGGTTGCCGCCTACACATTAGGGGATCTACTCTTGGTCATTGCTGGGCCCTGAGCCAAGAAATCTGAGTCTAGAAACCAAGAAGTCATTAGCCTCTTGGCCAGCAGCCCAAGTTGAGACTTCTTGTTAAGTGCCGTCGAGTCACTTCCCACTCATAGCTGCTCTATAGGGTTTCTAAGGAGTAGCTGGTGAACTTGAACCACTGACCTTGCGGTTGAAAGAGAACTTGCGGTGTGGTGCATTAACCCACAGTGCCATACCAGTACTATTTGAGACTTCGTTGTTATTAAGTGCTGTTGAATCAGATCCGACCCATAGAGACCCTGTATAGGGTTTCTGAGGACCAGTTGGTGAGCTTGAATTGCCAACCTTGCAGTCCAGTTCATTACCTCACAGCACCACACCAGACTCAGGACTCTCTAAACGAAAAGGGTGCAGAGAAAGATACACTAGGAACTGCCACAAGAGTAGAGATTGAAATTGACTGTGGCAGCGATGTGCCTCTTACCCTTTGCCCAGTCACTTTGGAACCTTACTCTTTATCCTAAAAATATTTCCAGCTAATGGCAACAGAGCAAAAAGTGTGAACCCTTGGGATGATCCACTTCAGGCAGGTGGGGTGGACTGGGCAGGAGTTTTCTTTCATTATAAATAGCTACATCATTTACTTGATTTTGGCTCTTGGTCCACAAAACCTAAAATACCTCCTATCTAGTGTGGTGGTGTAGGATAAGCACTGGACTGCTAATCAAAAGGTTAACAGTTCAAACCTACCAGCTTCTCCTCAAAAACCCTATACAGAGTTGCTATGATGGTTCTTAACAACAACAAAAGACTTTTACATATATCTGCTGCTGATCTCTGATCTAGAGGGATTGGATGACCTTTTCAAGGTCATTGAGTGGTGGTATAGTCAGAACTCTTCAGTGCCTGGATTCCTGAATAATTCTATGTATTTATCTGAAAACCCAGGGTTTATAGTTACTGTGGCAAAGAAAGACATAGCAGAGAGCTTAGGTGCAGTGGGAAGAAGGTTAAAAGTTACTCCAGCCAATTTCAGATTGAGACGTATGTCATGGAGGAATACAATATTTAGTGGGGATGGTTCTGATTTGGATCTGGAGGGAAGGCTTTCCTCAGAGAACATTTGAAATGTAGGCATGAAGGATCAAAGAGGTGGACAAGGTAGAGATTGCAGACAGAAGTTGGTGAGTTTGAGACCAGTGTGTCCAGAGTATAGGAGTGGGCCTGGGAAGGCTTGAGTGGTGAGGTTGCCAGGGCCTCTTTTCTTTCCAAGGTCTTTCTTTTGTTTTGGGTTGAGGAGCAGCAGCTGCAAATTGAAGATTTACCTTTGTGTTAAAAGTGATACCTACCATCTCCTTTCCAACCCTAGAGCCAGATGAAGTCAGAGCTGGCCGCAGTAGCCTCAGAATTTGGTCGGTTGACACGGTTTCTGGCTGAAGAGCAGGCAGGGTTGGAGCGGCGCCTCCGAGAGATGCACGAAGCCCAGCTGGGGCGTGCCGGAGCAGCAGCCTGCCGCCTCTCAGAGCAGGCTGCCCAGCTGAGCCGTCTACTGGCAGAGGCCCAGGAGCGGAGCCAGCAGGGGGGCCTTCGGCTGCTCCAGGTAAGCACTTTCCCCTATCCCTTACACTTGTCCCCTACTGTCTGAATTTGCCTTTGTCCCACTCCCAGCACCCTGTGCCTGTTTGTTCTGTCAGGCAGTAGTTACCAAGATACCTGTCCAGAGATGCTTCTTTTCTTCTTGGGAAGAATCACAGTGGTTTTACTGGGACATCAAAACAGATTTTTGAGTCTGGAGACAGAGTTTAATGTTCAGTGCTGAGTATGGTGTGATCAGTATATGCATAAAGAGAAAGATTTAGTTTTGGAGGGGCTTAAATGAGAGCTGAGAAAACAGTTTCTGATAGTGACATTCCAAAACAAGTGACCATGTCATATTGTGAAAATTCTAGTACTGGGTTGCTTAAAATCAAAGAGCTCACTGCAGGTTGAGATTGGTTAGGTATCCGACACACAGGATGATTGAGATGGATTCAGTGACTGAAATTCTTCAGGGTGCGTGCTTCTTTTCCCTCCCTGTACAGTTCAGTCCTTTCTCTAGCTGGAGATTGGGAGAAAGGAGGAGCCATCCCTGTGCAGCTGACTCTTTCTTTGTCTCTTTCTCCCTTTCCCTCTTTTTGTTTCTGTTATTCCCAGGACATCAAGGAGACTTTCAATAGGTGTGTTCCTACCCTTTGCCCTTTGTGACAACCCAGTAGCATCTGGTTCCCCAGCCCTCCCTCTCTTGGGTATCCCTCTCCTCCTTCCTTTCCCAGGACCTGCATTTCTGCTTCCTGGACCCTCTTCTCCTTCCCCTCAGCTTTTGTTCTTTCCTCTGGGAATATCGTGCTCCCACCCCCTGCCCGGTCCCCTTCCTCCAGGTGTGAAGAAGTACAGCTGCAGCCCCCAGAAGCCTGGTCCCCAGACTCATGCCAACCCCATAGCCATGACTTCCTGACAGATGCCATCGTGAGGAAAATGAGCCGGATGTTCTGTCAGGCTGCCCGAGGTAGGGAAGGAACATCAGTATGATCTCACTTTGCCTTCACAGATCTGAGGTTGGGAAAAGCATGGGGGTGCTGTGGTGGATAGGGTATGGCTTGGATTCCAAATTCTGGCCCAGGTAGGTAGGTTTTAGGCTATAGAATGATGGGAAGAACAGAGGCCAGTTGTCAGGTGCCCTGGAACAAGACTTAGAGAGTGGTGGAATCAGCAGGAACCTGAGCTCTTCAAGGGGTGGAGAGCTGAGAGCTGGATTGGAGGGGTGGGGGTGCAAGCAGCAGGAAAGGAAGAACCCATGGAATTGACTGAGAATGGAAAACAGCTGTTTCAGCCCTGGCACATTTGTTCTCTTCTCCCAAGTGGACCTGACGCTGGACCCTGACACAGCTCACCCTGCCCTGATGCTGTCCCCTGACCGCCGTGGGGTCCGCCTGGCAGAGCGGCGGCAGGAGGTTGCTGACCACCCCAAGCGCTTCTCCGCTGACTGCTGTGTACTGGGGGCCCAAGGCTTCCGCTCTGGCCGGCACTACTGGGAGGTAGAGGTGGGCGGGCGGCGGGGCTGGGCGGTGGGCGCTGCCCGTGAATCAACCCATCACAAGGAGAAGGTGGGCTCTGGGGGGCCCTCTTTGGGCAGCGGGGATATCAGCTCCTCACGCCATCATCATCGCCGCCGCCGCCTGCACTTGCCCCAGCAGCCTCTGCTCCAGCGTGAAGTGTGGTGTGTGGGCACAAATGGCAAACGCTATCAGGCACAGAGTTCAACAGAGCAGACACTGCTGAGCCCAATTGAGAAACCACGTCGCTTTGGCGTGTACTTGGACTACGAGGCTGGGCGCCTGGGATTCTATAACGCAGAGACTCTGGCCCACGTGCACACCTTCTCAGCTGCCTTCCTGGGCGAGCGTGTCTTCCCTTTCTTCCGGGTGCTCTCCAAGGGCACCCGTATCAAGCTCTGCCCTTGATTGGTCTGCCACCTGCAGGGGCCCCCCTGACCAGCCCTGGGGGTTGGGGTGGGCAGGTGGTGGTAGAGGGTGGCCCACAAGTTTGGGGACTCAAAGGCTCTTTTTTCCAATGTGTTATTGCATTGCTTCCCACTCCCCCTTGATCCCAGGCCCCTGCTTCTCCCTCTAGGAGCCTAAAGAACCTTCCTGGCCTCCAGCTCGGCCTTCTCTCACCTATGTCTGTCCAACAGGTCTGCATGGGTCCTTGATATTAACAGCTGCCCAGCCTTGCCCAGGGAAAGGGAGATTTCCTTAATTTCTTTTCCCCATCAGTTCTGAAGCTGGAGGGTTGGACAGGAACCTTTAACACCCCCATATTCCAAATTCCATTTGCTGATGCAAACTTTTAGCTAAGGGATTTGGAAGTTGTTTGGGGGAGGCAGACTGGGGAAAACGGGTAGAGTTGGGTAATAAATGTCTACTCTTGGGGAATTGGGAGGGATTTAAACTTTCCTTCCTCCCTCTATTTCTACCTCCATAGACCGGCCAGAATTTAGCTTCAATGAGAGATCTGGAGTGGTCGACATGATTGAACCTACATTAATTACACCTCCCAATAAATTATTTTGCTCCCCCCTATTCTCAGCATTCAATCTAGGAACAAAGCTCACCTGTCCCGCTTTTTCACTGCCGGGCTCCTTTATCCCCTGTTCAATGGAGTTGCTCCGACAACCTCTCCATGCCTTCAGTTCCATTTGGCAAGCCCTGATGGGGCACCTGGGGACAGGGGTTTAAGATTCCCACAAAAGCCTTGGGTATAATCTATTTTTCTAGTAACCCCTTGCCTTTTGTCACTTATCAGCTTTTGCTCTCTGCTTTGATAGCTGAGGGCAATTTATGTTCTAGGGGAAAAAGAGGTGGGCTGTGTTGTGGAAAAGAATAAAGGTTTATTTGCTTCTGTGGAGTATATTCCTTTAGCTGAGCAGAAACTGAACTGTAATCCATTTGATTCCTTCCCCACAGTAACCCATCCTTGAAGTTTCCATGTTTTATTGTGAAATCCATGATTATATTTTTGCAGAGAAGTGGTTTGAGCTATTCCTTGCTTAGACTGCTAACTGCAAGGCTAGCACCTCAAGTCCACCAGCTTCCATGTACAAAAATACAGGGAAAAATGTGTGGTGGTCTGAAGACCAAGAGTATCACTGGAATCTCAGGTCCTATTACAGACCTCCCTTGCATCAAAATTTATATGCGATACATAGAAGTTAAGACACTTTCTGAAAGAAGAGCCAGTTTATTAAATTTCTAAAACTTTGCCATAAATTTCTACCGAGTGCCAATGGTCACTTGCCACACACGCACCAGGTTATCTGTGTAGCCAGCAAACAGGGTCTGCAAGAAAGGATAAATTATATTAGTAATGAAACAATAAAACTGGTCTACTTTTATTTAAGTGCCATTGTGTTGGTTCCGACCCACAGTGACCCTGTATAGGGTTCAGTAAAGAGGGCTTTCTTATGAGATGCCTTCAGTCTTCCAATTCCATTTTCCCACACAAACTTTTTGAAGCTCACTTTGTACTTGGTTCTTCTAAATCCCACTTGTCCCATGTAGGATGGCAGTTAATCCCAGATGTAAGAAACTACTGAAAGGACTTCTTACATGGTAGAGTAATCACATCAAGTACAATATAGATGTAAAATGAATAATCACTTGAGGACAGATCACTTACCTGGCCATCAGCAGACCATGCCAAAGAGGTGCACTGGGGCGGTTCTGCCTTGCTGCTTGTGCTGATAACTTCCTGCTTGAGTTCATCAACGATGATCTTACCCTCCAAGTCCTGGAAAACAGGGCAAGGACACTAAAATCTAAAAGGTCCAAGATGTTTTTCCACTCAAGACTTAATCCCTATAACTCAAAGTCTCAGTTCAACATGGGTAGTCTGTGTCGCTCCTCTAAACAAGTGGCAGTGCATGAAAGCATCTTTCATTATATCTAGGGGCTGAGGAAAAACTCAAGTTCATGGGTATATGCTATAATGAATGTACAGCAGAGTCCCAACAAATTTCCCAGCCCAAAATGTTACAATTAACTAAGCTGTTATAATTGGCAATTCTTTTTAGTAGCTAAAAAACTTCCACCAATGCAAAACTCAGTTCTGGAAGCTTTACTCCTTGGTCTAGATAAAGTTCAAGTATCTTCACTCTCAGGCAAAGAGTTGGATGATGTACAGTTCCCAGGGTTACAATCCTAAACATGATTTTAAGTCTTTTAAGTAAAATCTGTGAGTTCATTCCAGGCCTCAATCTTCGTCATTCAAATAGTCAAATTTGGTTTTGCCCCATACTCTTATTCTCAAGGATTGGCCAGGACAGAATGGGTTCAAATAGGTCTGAAGCCCCACCTTTAAAGGGCAAGTTGTTGTTGTCAGGTGCCATCGAGTTGGTAGGATGTTTTTAACCAGGGGATTGCCAATAGCGAGAAACTACATAATTGGCAGGGCTCCCATAGTGCAGCCGGGTACTTAGGTTACCCCCAACGCATACTCACCCAGATCTTGATGCTAGGGCCTGTGGCAGCACAGAGCCAGTAGCGGTTGGGGCTGAAGCATAGAGCATTGATGATGTCCCCACCATCTAAGGTATAGAGGTGCTTGCCTTCATTGAGGTCCCAGAGCATGGCCTGGCCATCCTGGGCAGAGAGGGGAGGGTAAGGCACTGTGACCTCATACATGTTAACTCAACCAACCCCCTCCCCCAGGTTTAAGTCCAAATCAAATCCCAGCTTTCCCTCCAAATTTCCATTAAGCTAGTGGCACAAGCACTAATACTTCTCAGTATACTTTCTCTCTACCCTACCCGAGTAAAACCCCAACAACTTAGCATTCATCATAATCAATTCTGAAATAAGATTCTAACCTTATAAATTGTTCTAACAAATCAGCTTTACAGAAAACAATCTTCAGAAACCCTTTTTATTCTTAGTTTCATCTTGTTAAGTATTCTATATTGGAGACTCCAAACTCTTGAATACCTTGCCTCCAGAAGCACAAAGGGAACCATCTGGAGAGACAGTCACAGTATTCAGATACCCTGTGTGGCCAATGTGGTTGGTTTTCAGCTTGCAGTTAGCCAGGTTCCATACCTAAATGGTTAAGAGGGGTGGGGCCCAAACAAGTGAGGAGCTTGGCTCCAGGTCAGGAAAGGTGATGGGTGCCAGGCACCCAAGAAAAAAAGTGTAACTTGTTTAAAGATCCCAGACCTACAATTATACTAGAGGCAACCCAGGTGAAAGGAAACACCTAACACATGGTGGCATCAATTGATCCCAGGGAAGGGGGCATGATCCAATCAGCCATGCCTATGCAATGAAGATCCACCCCCAAAAGATGCATGTCAGGCAAGCTTCTTTAGCTTCCAGATTGATTAAAAATTTTAAAGCACACAGGAAGCACAACACATCCCTTTTGGAGTCATCAGGTCAGAGAAAAGAGTACTACTGCGAGAGTAGCAATGGGAACACTTTGAGGTGATAAAGGCCTGCTGGTCCTGGATCTAAGCTCACCTTGACCAACTTGTCCCAGCCACAGGAGACAATGATAGGATTGCTGCTGTTGGGCGAAAAACGAACGCAAGACACCCACTCTGAGTGGCTCTCATCCTATAGGAAAACAGAAAATGTTCTGTCCCACAAAACTCTAGAATAGAACATCACTCCTCCATTCTGCTGAGATTCATGTTGGCAGTCTTGTAATCTCATCATGAAACCTTTAGATTCCAGACAAGATATGCCATTTTACCTGGACAGTGTACTTGCAGACACCAAGAGTATTCCACAGCTTGATGGTTTTATCTCGAGAGCCAGACACAATCTGCCGGTTGTCAGAGGAGAATGCCACACTCAGCACATCCTTGGTATGGCCTACAAATCGGCGTGTGGTGGTGCCCGTTGTGAGATCCCAGAGGCGTAGTGTCCCATCCCAGGAACCAGAGAGGGCAAACTGGCCGTCAGAAGAGATGACCACATCACTAACAAAGTGAGAGTGACCGCGCAGAGCACGTTGGGGTATTCCATAGTTGGTCTCATCCCTGGTCAGCTTCCACATGATGATGGTCTTATCTAAAGGGAGGTGAAATACAAAAGAAACCCATTGAGAAACTCTGGCCTCCTCTACCCTTATCTCACCAGTCTTCACTTCACAGTCCCCCCTTGCTAACTTCTGGATAATACAAGTCTCAAAGTCATGAATGGGTTTACAGGATGACAAACTGCACATTAACAAGCAGGGAGGGAAACTACAACGATGTTGTTGTGTGCCGTCGCGTCTGTTCCGACCCAAAACGACCCTGTATAGGGTTAGTGAGGTTGTTGAGTTTGAACCGCCGACCTCGCGGTTCAAACCGACTTTGCAGCCCAGCGAATTAACCCACAGCGCCACACCAGGGCTGTAACTATATAGTCAGTGTTAAGTGACTATAAACACAAAACCAACAAATCTAAGTCATTCCATAAACGTTTAACTCAGGTGTGCATAATTTTGTCTGATTCAGATCCACAACCACCTCGTGTCTATCTGCAAAAGATCAGTACTACTAGGCAGCGGGACCAGCGCTTGAACGAAATAATACGTAGTAATGGCAAGTAGCTTTGCACGTCTCAGGGTTGAATGCTTTCACTAAGTAACTCACAACTTCTAATTAAGGTAAAGGAAGCCTCCAAATGTCCCCAGACGGACCGAGAATGAGGAGAGGAAGTGGAGGTGCTGGCCAGGTGGTTTTCGTCACCCGCTCTCCAGAGCCGAGGGCCGGGCAGAGCTCAGAAACAGCCTCTGGGTCTCAGCACCCGCGCTCAGATGGCATGTTGGAATCATCACCGCTCTGCCAGATTCGTAAGCTCTAGTCACACCAGTGGGGAGGTGGGTAAGAAACAGCCAAAGTTCCATCTTTCTGGTTGTCTCGGAAGCCTCAGCTGGCTCCCAGCTCGCACCCAGGCGGAGGAGTCTCTTGCGCCCACAACTGGTACGCCATCCGCCCTGCCCGCAACGCGTGCAACCCTTCTCTGGCCTCTTAACTACATACCTCGAGAGGCGGACAATATCATGTCCGGGAACTGCGGAGTGGTAGCAATTTGGGTCACCCAGCCATTGTGGCCCTTGAGGGTGCCACGAAGGGTCATTTGTTCAGTCATGGCGGCGGCGAGTGCGGGAGTCGCCGCAGCGACGAGGATGGCAACCGATAGTTCAGAGACAGCAGCAGAGCAGCCGCTCGCGCCGCTGCTCCGCCGAGAAAAAGACCGAGCACCCTTCTGCCGGAACCGGAAATACTCGCCCGCCCAAGCAAAATGGTGGTTCCCATGATTCACTTCTGCTCAAGATGGCGGCTTATATACTAGAAACAGCTGGTGAATTCGCTCTTTCCTTTGCAACTCTAAGTAATTTGACAAAGCCATACAAGTATATTCTGAAACAAGTGTTTAAAAAGGGTCATTAATCAGTGATTGGGCGTCTTGTCTCAGAAGTGGAAGAGTTGAAAGATACTGCGCATTCCCATAAGGACCATGTTAAGACGTCACCGTCCCGTACGTGGCATAGCGCTGCACCGCCCTTTCCGCTTGCTGGTTCAAAGGACTATGGAGAGAGCGCAACTGTGAGTACCTATGGGCATAGAAAGCAAAGCAAGTTTGTGTTAAAAAGGCTTTAATGCAAACTTAATACACCACCACCACCATCAATGCAAGTGTGGAGCCGCAGGATAATGCGCTGGACCCCAGGGTCGGTTTGAATTGCAAGCGACCCATAGCGAACCTGTATAGGGTTTCCGGGATTCCTGGTGTGGCACTGTAGGAAAAGCACTTGACCATAATGTCGGTTTGAACCGCAAGATCAACAGTTCAAACTCAACCAGCCTCACCTTGGAAATCCTATACAGGGTCGCTGAGTCAGAACAAACTCTACAGCATTTAATAACAACCACCTAGGGTTTGTTGTTATGTATCGTGGAGTCGGTTCCGACTCATAGCGACCCTGCACAGGGTTTCTGAGGTTGTAAATCTTTACGGGAGCAGAAAACCTCATCTTAACGAGGCTTTAGCTCTTTGAGGGGACGGAAAGCCCCATCTTTATCCAGCAGAGAGGCTGGTGGGCTCAAACTATGGATCTGTGGTTCACAGTCCAGTGTTTATCGCATGGAGCCACCACCCTCCTTCAAGTCCCACAAAAGTCTACCTGCACCCATATGGGATGGGGCTTTGGGCCTTCTTGCTCAGGGAAGGGCTCCTCCCAGTGGGCATTTTCCTCCAGCACCACAAAAGTGGAAAGCTTGTTGGAGGCCCCCACCAGACTCAGAGCTCTCTGCGTGCAAAGAGCCTTCTTTCTGTTTCCTGATCTACCTTCCAGCCCATGGCTCTGTTGGTGGCTGGCCCTAGTTCAACTTGGCCCTTCTATTCTGATCCTCTTGACTACATTTCTCTCACATCTTGTACTCCACTATTGCCACCTCCTTTCCATGTAAAGTAAGAATTCCCTTGGAGAGGTTCTTCTAAGGAAGTCCATTTCACCCCCGTTCCTTTTCTGGAGAGAATCCACAGGATGGGGGTGTGTGTGTCACATTTCCTCATTGGAATGGCCCCTTCTCCAGCAGAGGCCTCCCACCAACCTTGGAGGTGGTAGGTGAGGGGTCGAGGGGAAGGTGTGTGACCAGGACCAGAGGTCCACTTGCTTTAAGTTTGTTGTTAGTGCCATCTGGCCGGTTCTGACTCATTTGTTGTTGTTTTGTGCCGTGGAGTCGGTTCCTACTCATAGCAACCCTGTACAGGGTTTCCGAGGCTGTAAATCTTTACGGGAGCAGAAAGCTTCATCTTTCTCCCGCTGAACAGCTGGTAGTTTCGAACTGCTGACCTTAAGGTTCGCAGCCCGATTCGTAACCACTACGCTACCAGAGCTACCCACCCCGTATAGGGTTTCCGAGGAGCAGCTGGTGGATTTGAATTGCCGACTTTGTGGTTCGCAGTCCAGTACTGATCCTACAGTGCCACACCAAAGTCTTAATGGCACCCTCAAGATCCAGTGTGGCTGGCTCTGGAATGCTGGAATTCGTGCCCCCACCCCCACCCCCGTTTTGTGGCTATGCTAACCCTTTTGTGCCCCTCCAGCTCATCAGTTCTGTCACACACTGAACTTTTATACAAAAGGGCATCAAAAAGTTTGTGGAAAAATGGAATGAAAAAAAATCATGGAATTTTTCCAGACTTTTGAATACCCCCTCGTACACACTATTAAGTCTAGGTTTCCTTCCAGTCTCAACTGAATTTGCAGTCATTTGAGTTCTTCAGGGCTCTCCTGAGTCTGGCCTCTGTTGACTTGCCACATCCCCAGCACCTAGTAGAGTGTGGCATGTGGAAAACTTAACCATGGTGGTCAGTCTCAGAGGCTGAGTAGAAAAGGGGAAGTCATTAAAGGGAGGGAAGTTATTCTAGACAGAAGTCTGTAGGGAAGGTAGGGGGGAGAGGGGAAAAAACACTAGGGATTTGTATGCTTCAGTCTGGGAGGGATGGCTTCAACAGAACAAAGGAAAGGTTGTTGTTTTAAGTACTGTCAAGTCTGTTCTGACTCATAACGACCCTGTATAGGCTTTTCCAAGGAGCAGCTGAAGGACTTGAACTGCCGACCTTGTGGTTAGCAGTCCAGTGCATATCTTACAGTGTCACACCAGGAGTCCAAAGGAAAGGTTGTTGTTAAGCACTGTTGAGTCAGTTCTGACTCATAGCAACCCAGTATTGGATTTCTGAGGAGGAAGACTGGTAAGTTTGAACCACCAACCTTGCAGTCCTGATCTTATCTTACAGAGCCACACTCTAGGTGGGCAAAAACTGAAATCAGTTAGTTGAGATTGACTTTATTATTTACTGTTATAGAACCAGGGTTTTGTTCTGACGCTTGATGTGGCCTCTTTAAGATTCGAATCACATCTTATTCTGACTTGAATTTTTTTAAACAAAAATTTTTAGTGTACAGGGTCGCTATGAGTCGGAACTAACTCCATGGTACACCACCACCATTGTGAATTGAGTGAAAGTTTACAGGGCAGATCATCAGTTTCAGACTTGATTTTGCTTAAAGGTATTTATTGGGAGCCCTAGTAGCCTAGTGGATTATGCATTGGGATGCTAACCATAAGGTCAGCAGCTCGAGTCCATCACGCGCTCCATGAGAGAAAGATGAGGCGGCACACCAACAACAACCACATAGTCAGAGTGGAGGCTAGTTTGGAGTAAGACTAGAAACATGAAGTTACAAAGCTACTCCAGTACTAAGGTTAACAAGTGACTCAAGCCAGGAGCTGAGGTGCTAGACAGGAGGGTCTCTAGGAGGTTGTGAGAGTCCTTTACTAAATGGCACTGAGCATTTATCAGAGACCTTGACTGAGGGCCTGAATGTCATGTCTATCCTCCCGATACTACCTTCTTTACTCCAGTGTCTACAAATGGGCTCCAGATGTAGAAGCTGTTAAAGACTCAAAAGAGGTTGTAGATAAGTAAGCACTGGACTGTAATTATAGATGCTCTTCCGTTGCTCTTAGGAAGGTGTGATATTAAATCAATTCCTGGCACAAATTTTACAGAGATCACTTTTTTTTTTAAATAGTGCCCATCTTAGGCAGAAATCTAAGGAACAGCCCTCCAGAAAATAGACCCTAAGGCATTCTGTTGAAACTTTCCCAGGATTTCTGTGGGAATCCCCAGTTTTACACCCCCCATCTCTACCCCTATCCCACCGCACCCCTTGGCATTTTAGTAGAAGTGCAGTGAGGCTGTAGAGCTGGTAATAACTAGGCAGGACTGAAAGAAATCCTGAGAAAAGGCAGCATCTGGCCTTGTTACAGATTTAAAGCAGTGTTAGGTAGTAAGGAGAAACAAAAAGCGACTCAGTTCTTTCTCAGTTTTTCACCAGGGAGAGAGTTTCATATGAAGGTTTTGTTAAGTGCTGTTGAGTAGGTTTTGACCCATAGCGACCCTGCATAGGGTTTCCAAGGTGTGGCTGGTGGGTTTGAACCACAGACCTTGCAGTCCAGTGCATTATCCTGCATCTCCACACCAGGACTTCTTCATATGGACTTGTTAAGTGCTTTCAAGTCATAGCAATTCCTGTATAGGGTTTCCGAGGAACAGCTGGTGATATTGAACTGCCAACTTTGTGGTTCAAACTGACCTTGCAGTCCAGCACATTAACCTGCAGTGCCACACCAGGACTCCTTCATATGAACTAAGGGAGGGGGAAATAGGTTGAACTAGAAATGAGTGTTGGTTTCTTCATCTAAGAATATGAAGGCCATAAAGGAAACCATCCTCTGCTCACAGGTTGGTAAGACAGCTAAGGTTGCTGAGAAATCTCATTCGTTGCTGTAGATGGAGATCATTTGCTAGGAAATGGCAGAGAAAAGGGGGCTGGTCTCCCCCAGGGATTCTGTCTAACCTATCTGTTGTTGTTAAGTGTCAGTGAGTCGATTCCAAGTCATAGTGACCCTGTCTGCATAGGGTTTCTGAGTAACAGCTAGTAGGTTTGAACCAAAAACCCAGTGGTTAGAAGTCTAGTGCTTATCCTACAGCACCACACCAGGACTCTGTTGGTGCCAATGGAGTTGAGTTGCCAACCAAAGGGTTTTGCCAACCAAAGGGTTTTGATTTCAAACAAGTTTGGATCCAGATCCTTTAAGATAACCAGGTAAGGGTTGGAGGAACCTCTTTGTTCTTTAAGGCCACTTCTAATTCAAATCCGTAATCTTCCCATTTCCCCCTTTATTTGGGAGGGGGATGTTGTTGTTTTTAAGTGCCATGGAGTTAATTTTGACCCATGTTGTTGTTGTTAAGTGCCGTCGAGTCGGTTCTGACCCATAGCGACCCTGTACAGGGTTTTCGAGGGTGTAAATCTTTACAGGAGTAGAAAGCCTCATCTTTCTCCCGCGGAGCGGCTGGTAGTTTCGAGCCGCTGACCTTAAGGTTCGTAGCCCGATTCGTAACCACTACGCTACCAGAGCTCCTTGATTCTGACCCATAGCTACCCTGTATAGGGTTTCTAACTTGAACCACAGACCTTGCAGTTCAAAGGGTTTTGCAGTCTGGTGAATTAACCCACAGCGCCACACCATGACTCCTTGGAGGGTGGATAGGTGGGGAGAATAGTAACTTAGAGCACCATTTCTATGCTTCCTTTGCAGGTCTCCTGATAAAAGGAGCTTCGCCAAATCTACACTTCTTATATGCATAGATGAGCTTCTGTTTCCACACCCAAGATTCTTGTGCTGTACCTCTAAGGACTCTGGTTTGTGGGCAGAGGCTTCCAAAAGTTAGTGAATAAATGCAGTTAAATGATGGGCTATCTTCATGAACTCTTTGAAACCTCATAAAGGAGCCCTGGTGATGCAATGGCCTGAGCACCGGACTGCTAACCCACCAACTGCTCCACAGGAGAAAGATGACGCTGTCTTACTCCAGTAAAGATTTCGTTTTAAGCCTTATGGAGCAGGTTCTCCTCTGTCCTGATGGGTTTGCTATGAATCAGAGTTGACTCCAATGGCAGTGGGTGTTTTGTTAGTTCTCATGGCCTTGGGGGGCTTGTCTCTTTCTCTTCAGCTTCATTATTCCTAAAGTCTCTCACTAGCTTTTGACATTAACACTGCCTGCACAAGTACTTTACCTTCTAGGATTCCAAGACCTCCTTACCACCCTGTCCAGATTAGCTGTGAAAAAATAAAAGGAAGAGCCTACTTACCCAATACTTCCTCCTGCATTTCACTTTTTAAAAAGTCAGGCACCAAGTGAAATCTAATACTTCTGTCTTATGTTGAGACTCCGCCCTCAGTTCATCTGGATAGGAGTGATAGTTTTGTTTTCAAATTCTTTCCCCTATAGTTCTCCCTTATCACATTTCTTATGTGGATCAGAAGTGATATTGGCTCAAGACTGTTTGGGTCAGATTAGTTTTTACATTCTTCCCACTAGAGTTCTTCCTCATCAAATTCCTACATGGATCACAAGTGATATTGGGTTAAAGCTGTTTTTGTTGTTGTTGTTAAGTGCCGTCGAGTCGGTTCCGACCCATAGCGACCCTGTACAGGGTTTCCAAGGGTGTAAATCTTTACGGGAGTAGAAAGCCTCATCTTTCTCCCGCGGAGCGGCTGGTAGTTTCGAACTGCTGACCTTAAGGTTCGCAGCCCCATTCGTAACCACTACGCTACCAGAGCTCCTTTTAGTCAGATTTAAAAAATAAAATATAGACATAATAGGGAAATCCTTATTTGTTTTAAATATTTTTTCCTGACAATATCTTACAGTCTACCTCACCTGATTGGGAAAAGAGTGTTGCCTTACTTTTCGTTTTAGACTTGCTACTCATAAGGATCCTAGAAGAACCAGAATTCAACTGCCTTTTTTTGTTTTGTTGTTGTTAAGTGCTATTGAGGCAATTCTGACCCATAGCAACCATGTATAGGGTTTCCGAGAAGCAGCTGGTGAGCTTGAGCCACCGATCTTGAAGTTCAAATGGCTTTTCAGTCTGGCGCATTAACCCACAGCGCCATACAGAGCTCCGTTTTTGTGTAGAACTATATATATAGTTCAGTATGACTTGGCAAGAGACCTGGTATGGCGCTGTGGTATAATGCCAGGTTGGTTTAAACTGGAAGGCTGGTGACTCAAGCTCACCAGCCACTCCTCGGAAACCCTATACAGGGTCACTATGAGTTGGAACCAATTTTACAGCACTTAACAAGAAGTGACTTGGCAACCACTGGCTACATATGACTAATAAATAGTTAAAAACTCAGCTCCTCAGTTGTAATAGACACATTTCAGGAGCTCAACAGTTACATATAGTTAGTGATATTTTACTGAACAGATGTAGAGGTCAGGGGGAATGGCCAGTGGTGGGTGAGTGCTTTAGATAGGGGCTGATGTTGCACAGATCTACCCCCACTCTGACAAAAGCTGGTAGGATTGGGTGTCCTGTCAATCAATCCACTGTTAGTTAAGGCTGTTCTTCCACTGAACATTTTTGAACATTTATGCCAAGCACTGGCAATAGGACCTTAGTGAGGCTGGAAATGTAAATATGACCACTTTACCTAAGAAACCAAACCCACTGCCAGAGTTGATTTCAACTCAGTGAGCAGATAATAACAGTGAGACTGACCCAGAGGGTTTCTGCTTTATGGAAGCATATGGCTACATAGTTTTCCCACAGAATGGCTGGTGGATTTGAACCTGACTGACCTTTTGGTTGGCAGGTGAGCGCCATCAGGGATCCTCAGCTGTGCCAGTGGTGCTCAACTGGGGTTGGTTTTGCCCCTGATCTTGGGATATTTGGCAATGTCTTGACATTTTTAGTTATCACGAGCGGTATGGGGGTGTGTGTGCTACTTGAACCTTGTCATTTGAGTCCAAGATTACTGCTAAGCATCCTATACGTGATAGCCCCATACAACATTTCTATGGCCCAAAATCTCGGTAGTGCTGACTTTGAGAAACACAAAATGGATCAGGTTGTCAGGCCACGACTAAACATGGGCCTCGGCTTTGTTTGTTTTCATATAAAGCTGAAGAGCAGGAATAACTGCAGTATGTACTGTTGGAAGACTAAGAGCTAAGTTAATAGTGCAACTGAAGTTGAGGATTTCAGATGTGTAACAAAGTCTGTGAAGATGGTCATGGTAACGTGCTGTGGAGTCAGACATAGAGACCCTGGATAGGGTTTCCAAGTCTATAAATCTTTACAGAGCAAAAAAGTCTCATCTTTCTCCCACAGAACTGCTAGTAGTTTCGAACTACAGATCGTGAGATTAGCAGCCTGATTCGTAACCACTCTGCTACCAGAACTCCTTTAGTGAAGATGAGGTCCTGAGAAAAGCCACAGTAATAGAGAGGAAGAAGTGTAAACAATCTCTTCCCACTGTTTACAGCAATCAACAGCTGAACCTAGTAGGGAAGACTTCAATAAACAGGTGAGCATTGGTGTTTTCATAACCCACACTTAGTTTTCAATATACCTAAAAATCTCACGCTCTTTCTGTTGGCATTTTTAAAAATTTCACAATAAAGTATCGTGACTAAAATGAATCAAAGCATTGGTAATTTTAGAAGAAGAAAATTTATTTCCAGTGTGTAATAACCATGTTGCTATTAAAACCTGTTTTCTATCCATAACTTTTCTTTCTTGTGTGGTGTAGAAGATGCAACAAAACACAAACTTCTTTCAACGCTGTGTTGTTTTAATATAAACTTATATGAAAAACCTTTAAAAACGTATGGAGAAAATGGAATTAACAGGAAATAAGGCTTGCTTATTTGTTTTCATATTTTACACCAAATTTCTCTAGGATATTTTTCTGTATGTTTCTAGTCAACACAGTGAAACATGAGTGTCACAAACAACTCCTTAAAACTTTTCATGAAGTCTAAACATCAATGTGAAACACCTTCTTTCCAAATGTTGTCACAGGTAGGTTTTAAGAATAAGGTCAGGAACACATCAAATTAATTTTGAATATTTCACTTTGCTCCTTGAAATACTTGTCATGAATCTAGTCCTTGAAAGAATGGCTAAGATAAGAAACTTAAGACATTTTTTAGCACTGGTATAGTATATCTATAGCTGGATTGTTGGAAAGCTTTGATTGAAGTGTTTCATAATGAGCAGTGATACTGGTGTTTGCCCATTGATTTCAGAGTGAATTTACTTTAAACTTAAAATGTGCTACACTCTGTTGAAGATCTTAAATTTTGTAAGTTTAAAGTATAGATGATTTGTTTCAGTGCTCCAAAATCTACTTGAACACAGTTCTCTTTGGCAACCAAGAAACCTCAATAAGTAACATAATAAAACATTTGAATGCCATTCATATCTTTAAAAGGCAATACAAATATACTGTGTTGAATGCACTATTTTACACAAATGGTCCATGTGGACACAAAAGCTGAAGATTTCTGGTAGACTCTAGACAGGATTTTTGGAAATTAATTCATGGTAGTGATTGCTGAAGTACATCCTATTAGTTTTCTTCGGTTTCTGCCTAAAATCCAAGATCTAAAACACTGACTGCATTGCTGTAGCATCATCAACCTATGTATGTACCCATGCCTTTTTTCTTCTAAGCTCAGTTCATTTAATATAGCTTGAAACATAATTGTGTTAGTACTAACAGTTCTAGACTTAGGAAAATATCACAACTGCTTTTAAAGCCTTATTTTCAACATAACCAAATTAGTTTTCTTCATCAGTAGATTAATTTCAGTTAATAGCACAGGGCGTGCTTAATGTTTTTTTTAAACCTGAAGTTTAATATATATTGTCATCAATTTAGAATTGAAACTTTTAAGTAGATTAAAAAATTGGAATTTCCTCTCAGTGTCTTGACAGTGCTTAGAATACAAGGCTTCAAAGTTTCTCTGTTATTTTTTTTTCTAATTAAAAGGACTTTAATATTAACCGTTTAGAGCCTTTGAAGGTTCCTGTTAATACTGGCCAATCTCAAAAGCTGCAGAGAATTAAACTTTTGAGGACAATCCTTTTGTAATCACATGAATTTAACAGTGTTTAGCAAGATATCACTGCCCACACTTTTCAGTAACTGAAGAAGTTAACCGTCTTGTGCACCATAAAATGAATATATATTTAATAAAAGCCCCAAAATTCATTGCTGCCATCTTTACCTCAAAAGAGAAAACTGAAAACAGGTGTAGTGATGAGTTAATTTACTAGCAGCAGCTGGGTGGCAGGGCAAGCCAGGCATTCAATTATGCTGGAGCCCCAATAAATGAAATATATCAGTCTGCCACCCAAAACCGGACACCACTTAATGGTGTCCTGGGTCAAATCGAAATGATCTTACTCTCATAATCCTCGATTCTAGTTTGTATAGTTGAGATGAATTCGTCCATGGTATGAACAAAATGAAGAGGTATAAGTAAGGTTTTCAGGGCTCAAAAACTGCTTATACAAAATTATATTTTAACTGTTGACCTCTAAACAATTTAATTGTATTGGGTATACAGAAGAAATAACAGTGCAAATGATACCATAATCACATTGAACATCTGAGGCAATTCAACCTTTCATACAACCCCATTACTTTTAAGGGCTTGCTCTGAATGTTCTCTTGCTCTGTCTTCTTTGTATTCCCACCAGCCAAGGAGTTCTTCCCAACTTTACTTCCTAGATTATGAAAAATTAAGTATTTTTTTATCTTAAAAAAACCACAACACTCTGACTATAAATTAACCCTCCCCACACCCTGCAATGCAATAATTTGTGGTGGTGGTCAGATGGAAGAATACCTTTCTCTGGGTAGAATGGAAGTAGGAACCACAAAAGAGGCCGGATAAAATTTGTTACATGGAGGGGATTGCAACCACTGAGATGAAACAAAGTGTATGATTTGTTGAATGTAAAACTGATGATCTTGTCTGTAATCTGTCATACAATTCCTAATAAAGTTTTTAAAAAAAAAAACACCCACATTTCTCCTGTCAATTCCTAGCCTATAACAACCCTCCCTACTCACGTTCTTAGAATCTCAAAAGTATGATCACAATAAATTGTGCTGAATTGGAAAGAATTCATTGAAACCACAACACTGTGATAGGATGTCTACTATACAAAAATGGTTCCAGGTGATGTTAGCTATTATGAGTATTTTGTTAAGTAAAATTCTACATCATGCTACTATAATGTGCATGTTTACCAATTATAATGTGCATGTTTACCAATAAAAGGAAGAGTGAAAGAGAATTTTGTCAAGTCCTTAAAGGATTATCAATTTACAGATAACTTACATAAAATACAAATGTTTACTTCTTCAAAGTGATTCCTATTATTTGGCAACACCCTCTCCCTAGTTCTGGTACACATTTGAAAATAAAAGTACACTTTTAAAATATTCCATATTTTGCAAGAATGACACAAATTTGTGAAACTGTCTATATGATTTGGAATGTAAATGTAATCAACTGGGGAAATGTAACCGAATAATACATGGCTTGCAAAATAAAACATATTAAAAAAAAAAAATTCTGTATTGAAGAAATTGATACCCCAGTTTAACTTTTACTGTTTATTTACCTTGAGAGAAAAGTGTAGTGCCAGGGTTTGTAAATATCAGATTTGTTTGATGGAGGCCACAGTGGTTTCTAATTAGATTTGTGTGGTGGTGGTGGTTATGTGCAGTGGAGTTGGAACTGACTCAGCGACCCTGTACAGGGTTTCCGAGGCTGTAAATCTTTACGGGAGCAGAAAGACTCATCTTTCTCACGCTTACTGATAGTTACTGTCAAATGAGGGATTCTGATAATGCTTAATACATGATTCCTATGGTATGTGTATGTTTTGACTGCAACTCGAATAACTATTACTTTAAAACTATGTGGTGTGGCACTGTGGGTTAATGCACCAGACTGCAAACTGTTTGAACTGCAAGGTTGGTGGTTCAAGCTCACCAGCTGCTCCTTGGAAACCCTATACAGGGTTGCTATGGGTTGGAATTGACTCAACGGCACTTAACAACAACAGTACATGTATACATAGCCTTAAAGTAATAGTTATTCGAGTTGCAGTCAAAACATACATGTGTGTGCGCGTGCGTGCGCGCGTGCTCTGGTAGCGTAGTGGTTACGAATAGGGCTGCGAACCTTAAGGTCTGCATTTCGAAACTACCAGACGCTCCGCGGGAGAAAGATGAGGCTTTCTGCTCCCATAAAGATTTACAGCCTCAGAAACTTTGTACAGGGTCACTATGAGTCAGAACCAACTCGACGGCAATTACCAACAACATACATATAATGTTAAGTGTCGCGACAATTCCGACTCATAGTGATCCTATATAGGGTTTTCAATTTAAATCTTTGCTGGAGCAGAAAGCGTCATCTTTCCCCTGTAGAGCGGCTAGCAGGCTTGAACTGTGGACCTTGTGGTTTACAGTCCAGTGCTTACTGTATGGAACCACTGCTACCCATTTATATATATAACTTAAAACTTGATCAAAACAGTATTTACCCTTACTATATACTCCATCTCTAATGAGCATGACCACTTATTTTTGATGTTGCTATTAAGTACTGTGGAGTCGTTTCTAACAGCAACCCTGTATAGGGTTTCCAAGGAAGAGGCTGATGGGTTTGAACTGCCATCCTCATGGTTAGTAGTTAAGTGCTTATCCTACATCACAACATCAGGACCCCTTAATTTATTTTGTTCTTAGTGCCATCGAGTCTGTTCCAACTCATAGCAACCCTGTATAGAGTTTCCAAGGAGTGGCTGGTGAGTTTGAACTGCCGACCTTAGTTGTTAATATCGACTTTGCAGTCCAGTGCTTTATCCCACAGCACCACACCAGGACTCCATAATTTATTTTAAGGTTTACTAATTTGGTGTGGATTCCTGGTGTGGCCCTGTGGGTTAATGCGCTGGACTGCAAAGCTGGTTTGAATTGCAAGGTTGGTGGTTCTAGTTTACCAGCCACTCCTTGGAAACACTATACAGGGTTGCTATGGGTTGGAACTGACTTGACAGCACTTAATAATTTGGTGTGGCCTATGATAAAGTACCAGGAAAGTGGTCAGGACAGTAGACTGGCACTGATCTATTACAGATGTTCATGTCCTCTGCCTATCTGTTAGCATGACCATGAACCTTACTGACAGTAGGGAACCAACTGCTGACTCTGGGAGGGAGACATTACCAATATCCCTTAGTAGTCCAGGACCCATACCTGGTGTTTTGGTCTACCAATGAGTCAATGCTTTGAGGCCCCAAATGTCTATAATCTATAAACCCTATGGCTTTCCATTTCTAACATAAGGGTCCCAGAGTTGTGGTCAAGTAGAGACTCAGATAAATACCAGATTGAGATTAAATACTAGGTCTCTGTTACTTGTATCTTTTATACTTAGGCAGCTTCCTATGACCTGGCACTATGATATCTTTGCACAGTTTCATCCGGGGGAGTCAAAGTGTCCTTGTCCACAAATGCCCCATCTTCCTACCCTTCCCCCGCACGCACCCCCCAAAAAATGTCAACTAGCAAGTCCCTGGGATCTTCACTTACGGTCTTACGGTAAGGGAGGGAAATGGTACCATTTACCAGCACCCCTTGTTTATATTCCACTTATCCTACCCCCATTTCTCTCACCTTATACTCTTGCATCACCTCCTCCAAAGGCACCACGCTGTGCTGTTTGTGGCTCCTGGATTCTCTACACACTACACAGACAGTCTCTTTATCCACTTCACAGAAGAGTTTCAGGGCTTCCTGATGTTTGGAGCAGATGCCCTGCTCGTTTCCCCAGTTCCCTCGATAAGTAGGGCACATCTGGCGAATTATCTGGACCATGTTGGCTAGTTGCAAGTTGGGACGAAGGTTACGATGTGTAAAATTCCTCAGACACTGGGGGCAGGTGAACTGCCGCCGAAGGGTTGGAGGAGGAGGCGGGTAGTTGGCAACGTAGAACTCGTCATCCTCACTGTATTCTTCCAGTATCTCTTCTTCTAGGTAGACGTCAATTGTCAAGTCATGTCTTAAGCCACCCAGGGAATAGTCTCGATCTTCTTCCTGGTCCCACACAAAGCTTGCAGAGTCCCAGGTCCTGACGCCACACTCACTAACCCAGGGTTCATCTTCTTGGTCCTGGAAAGCCTCGTCAGCATTTCCCTGGTACAAAACCTCTCGAATGGAGTTGTCCCACCTACCAATGGCCCTCACTGCTTCCTGGTCCTCTGCTTCCTCCCATTCATCCTTCTCTTCATCCTCCTCGCCCCACAGCTGGGTCACACACCCTCGGCAGAAATTGTGTCCACAGCCAATAGACACGGGATCCTGGAAGTAATCCAGGCATATTGAGCACACAGCTTCTTCCTGAAGCATCTGCATGGGGTTGGTAATGGCGCAGCCAGCCATCTTAATACGTTTTTGACCGATGTAGATGTAAATTCGTACACGAGAAGCCCAGGAGGCGGCAGAACCAAGACTGTCCCTGACCTTGCTTTCTTGTCAGGCCAGTCTCAGGTCCGGCTGGCTCCCCCTTCGCAGCTCAGCATACAAATCCCGAACCCACCACGTTTTACGCTTCTCTCTGGGTTTGTCCTACTCTGGGCGTCTTCCCCAAAAGTCTTAGATCCTTACCCTAGCCGGGCGACCGGAAATGACAGAAGACGCTTTAGCGCTCACGGTTGAAGCGGGGGAGTGGGCCGGCAGAGGACCTCATCTCTGTGCCCCAGGAGACACGGCGGCAGGGAAACCTGCAGCCAGCCCAGCCTCCTCCAGGTAGAAAGATAAGTGGGAAGGGGCGGAGGCGAAAAAGAATCAATTTAAGCCATTTTTTCCTTACGTTCTGTAACTAGCAAGGCACAGAGGGTTTGGTGACCGCTAAACTGAGCCGGTGGTCTGGAACGGACCGGAAACGGTGAGGAATTCGGTAGCGCTCTCGCTCACTCACGCACTCACAGTAAGAGTTTCTTGGACTTCCCGGGTGGCCAAATTCGGAGGCGTGCTCTGCAGGATAGGGGCTGGACCTGAGGAAAGTGGGCGGGGTGAATGAATGAATGGCCTTGATGTAAAAAGATCTTGTGAGTCTTCCAC
This sequence comes from Chrysochloris asiatica, assembly GCF_000296735.1. Lineage (NCBI taxonomy): Eukaryota > Metazoa > Chordata > Mammalia > Afrosoricida > Chrysochloridae > Chrysochloris > Chrysochloris asiatica. The sequence goes on along the minus strand of NW_006409010.1, from coordinate 225,457 downwards.
TTTCCTCCTCAAACCAATTCATTTCCCTTCAAGTCAGGCCCCACCCCCTTCCTTTTTTTTTTTTTGGCCATTTGCAGATCTGCCTCAATCTTAACTTCCTAGGTCTATCTCTAATACCAGGCAATTCCTCATAGCGCCCCAAACTAAACATGCCCTACACTGACTTCTGTATATCTTTTTACCCTCCCAAACAGGGACCTGTACGTGGATCAAGAGACAATCAATCGTTCAAACACAAGGGGATACTGAATGATTTAAAATCAGGAAAGGTGTGTGCCACGGTTATGTCCTTTCACATTACTTTTTCAGTCTGTATGCTGAGCAAATGCCATGCATACATATGAGAAGCTGGGTTCTATGAAGAAAAACGTGGCATCAGGATTGGAGGAAGACTCATTAACAACCTGCGATATGCAGATGATACAACCTTGATCGCTGAAAGTGAAGAGGACTTGAAACATTTACTTATGAAGATTAAAGAGCACAGCCTTCGATATGGATTACATCTCAATGTCAAGAAAACAAAAATCCTCACCACTGGACCAATAAACAACATTCTTATAATGGAGAAAAGATTGAAGTTGTCAAGGACTTCATTCTTCTTGGATCAACTATCAACACTCGCGGAAGTAGCAGTCAAGAGATCAGACGACGTATTGCACTGGGCAAATCTGCTGCACAGGAACTTTTTAAAGTGTTGAAGAACAGAGATGTCAGCTTGAGGACTAGGGTGCGCCATTGTGTTTTCAATAGCCTCATATGGATGCGAAAGCTGGACAGTGAATAAGGAGGATCATAGAAGAATTGATGCCTTTGAGTTGTGGTGTTGGAGGAGAATACTGAAAGTGCCATGGACTGCCAAAAGAACCAATAGATCTGTTTTGGAAGAAGTGCAGCCAGAGTGCTCCTTGGAGGCCAGGATGGCTAAGCTTCGTCTCTCCTACTTTGGACATATTGTCCGGAGGAAACAATCGTTGGAGAAGGATGTCATGCTGGGTAAGGTGGAGGGTCAGAGAAAAAGAGGAAGACCCCCAACGAGATGGATCAGCCAGGTGGCATCATTGATGGACTCAAGTGTGGCAGCGGTAATGAGGTTGGCCCAGGATCGGACATTGTTTCGTTCTGCTGTGCATGGGGTCGCTATGAGTCGGTTCCGACTCGATGGCACCTGACAACAAACAACAACATGCTGAGCAAATAATCTGAGAAGCTGAATTATATGAAGAAGAATGTGGCATCAGGATTGGAGGAAGAGTCATTAGCAACCTTCAGTATGCAGGTGATACAAGCTTGCTTGCTGGAAGTGAAGAGGAATTGAAATATGTACTGATGAAGATCAAAGACTATAGCCTTAAGTATGGATTACACTTCAATGTAAAGAAAATGAAAATCTTCACAACTTGGCCAATAAATAACATCATGATAAATGGAGAAAAGAGTGAATTTGTCAGACTTAAGTTTCCTTGGATTCCCAATCAATTCTCACGGAAGCAGCAGTCAGCGAATCAAATGATGTGTTGCATTAGGCAAATCTGCTTCAAAATAGCTTCTTTAACGTGTCAAAGAACAAAGATGTCAGTTTGTTGACTAAGGTGCACCAGACCCTAACCATGGTTTTTTCAATCACCTCTTATGCATGTGAAAGTTGGACAAACAAGGAAGACCATCCAAGAATCAATGTATTTGAACTATAGTATTGACAAAGAATATTGATAGACTGTAGACTTCCAGAACAAACATCTGTTTGAAAGAAGTGTAGACATGGTGTTCCTTGGAAGTGAGGATGGCATACTTTGGACAGGCTATCAGGAGGGACCAGTCCCTGAAGAAAGACATCATGCTTGGAAAAGTGGAGGGTCAGTGAAAAAGAGGAAGACCCCTAATGAGATGTATTAACACAGTGGCAGCAGCAGTGGGCTCAAGTGTAACAACAGCTGTAAGGATGGTTCAGGACTAGGCAGTGTTTTGTTTTGTTGTGCATAGATAGGGTCAGTATGAGTGAGAACCGAGTCAAACAACAAACTTAAACCAAACCCTCTGCCATTGAGTTGATTTTGACTCATGTAGAATTTTCTAGATTGTAAATCTTTACAGATGCAGATAGCTTCGTGTTTCTTGAACTGCAGACTTTGCCTACCCCACAGTGCCACCAGGACTCCTTTTTTCACCTTTATGTATCCATAACCATTCCATCAATTACTCTCACCCATTCATTTTTTTAAAAATCTATTCTGTACATACATAACTCATACATCCATTTCTCCATTCACTTCCATTTGTCCATTTATACAAAACAAAACAAGCCTACTGTCATCTAATGATCCTATAGAACAGACTATAACTGCCCCCTAGGGTTTCCAAAGTTGTGATCTTCACAGAAACAGATTGTCATATCTTTATCCCACTAAATGGATGGTGGGCTCATATCCCTGTCATTCAATTAGGTGAACTCTTTAACATGTGTACCACCAGGGCTCCTTGTATACCCCAAACCCATTGCCATTGAGTTGATTCTTAATCATAGTGACTCTTATAGGGTTTCTGAGGCTCTACTTCTTTATGGGAGAAGAAAGCTTAATCTTTTTCCTGCTGAATGACTGGTGGGTTTGACCTGACTTTATGGTCAGTAGTCTAGTGCTTATCCTACAGTGCCACCAGGACTCTTTGGGCTCCACCTATAGTGGCACACCCATCCCATCAAGGAATATAAGTGTGTGGTCATCCTTCATCCAACATTTGCTTTTTCTTTTTTAACTTGAGACTAAGTAAAACATATGTTTTACATATTGATCCAATATAAATTTGCACATGTGCAACTTTTTATTAAAATTTTGGAAATCATCTTTTTTTAAGGCAAATACTATCAAGACAGTAGAGTGATCATACCACTTACTAATTGAACATGTCTCAGTTTGAGTAAACCCACCTGATCTACTGGAATCTTTATTGTACCTTGGAGGCCTTCCTTGTCTGGGCCTGAGCCACTGAACTGTTAAGATCTACTGAGCAAGGCTGGTATTTGTGCTGTTCAACATTATACACACAGTTCCTGCTGAGCACTACACATCTACTTAATAGACAAGTTATTGAACAAACCCAATGAATTCCAACCACCACATCCTAGTATATAAGCGTCACACCACAAAGTTCATGTTCTGTATTGTAGAGAGGTGAATAGCCACTAGGATCTTCAAAACTTGCTAGCGGCCATCTAAGATAAAATTATTGGTCTCCACTGGGAGTGGAGTCCTGGTGTATGCTGTAGGATAAGCACTAGACTGCTAACTGCAAGGTTGATGGTTCAAATACACCAACCACTCCTTGGAAACCCTATACAAGGCCACTATGAGCTGGAACCGACTTGATGGCACTTAACAACAACAACAATAACTCATTGGGAGCAAATGGGAAAGAAGAAAATCAAAGTCTATGAAAAGAAATGAATCTACAGGGCTAATAGTTTACACAAGCCATAGCCTATTCTGCCCTGAAAGCAGAAGAACTAGGTAGTACCAGGCTACCAGTACTAGCCATTCTGATCAGGACTGAAATAGATGAACCTGGATACATGGGAGAAAAATGCAGAAGAGAACCCAAATTGTAAAAAGTCCAGACTTAATGGATCGATTAAGACTGGAGGACTCCCTGAGATTATCATCCAGAAAGACTTGTTACACCTTGAACTGAAGTTGTTCCCTAAGGTTGCCCTTTAGCAACCTAACAGATTAGGACACAAAATAAAGGATATTACCTGTGTGTATGGGCTTCATTAAAAAATCATCTATACAACACCAAAGGACAACAGTTACTCTAAAGCAAAGATGAGATGACAAGTGGGTAGGAAAACTAGATAGAGTCTTGGAAATGGAACAACCAGAATGCAATTGAGAATGTGGACACATTGTGAAAAATGTAACTAGTGTCACTGAACAACTTGTGTAGAATTGTCAAATAGAAACCTAATTTGTGGCATAAACTTTCACCATAAACAATAAAAATTAGGAGCGGGGGTAGAAAGTCCAGAAAAAAAAGTTTCAGATTGGACAGAAAGTTTTCTAATAGGTCACTTGTTGCACATTCCAGTTCATCCTACAGCCACCAGAACCATCTTCCTGAAATGAAAGTGTGACCACTTTACAGCTTAAAAATGTTTCCTTTGGTGGTCTCCCCCACCGCCCCCAGCTTTGCCTGGAAGAGTCCTGCAGTGCTATAGGCCACGTGGGGGTTGAGTGCTGGGTTTCGCACCTCCATTTCAGTCAGAGTAGCCCTGTACTCATCTGGGTTATAAATAGGAGATGTCTTAAAACAAACAGATTTAAAAAAAATTTTTTTTTTAAGTTTTAAGAACACATTTGAAAACCATAAACCCACAGCCTAAATGTTGCCTCTTTCTTGTGATAAACATTGTCATCTATGTCAGTTAAGTTCTTTATTGGGAGATACAGTTAAGAGTTTAAAAGCTCTATTGGGGATTTATGTGGATGAAAGCAAAGGGAAAAAGAAGTAGGATTGGACAGAGGGGTCCTCAAACCGTGATGCAGACCTGATGGTCTCAGCCAACCCAGTGCAGAGCACTGCAGCAGGTTACCCATTAGAGGAATCCTCTGTTGGGCAGAAACAGCCAAGACCTAGTACTGTTATGCTTCGTCTTTGACTAGAGTCTTCCTGGGAAGAGAGCTGAAGACTCTGCAGCTGGAGGAACTCACTGTGGTCTGAATGGCAAATTCTTTCTTGAAAAATTACAGCCACCACCTCATCCATGACCTGGTCTTGGTCTCTTTAGCCTTATTTTACCACTCAAAATGTCTACACTAGGAACACTACGCTGTTGTTTATACACACTCATAAGCTGTCGCTTCAATGTTTGAATATGGTGTTCTCCCAATTAGAAGGTTCTCATCCTACTGCTTTGTCTGGATAATTCCTAATTATCCTCCAAGTCTCTTCCCAGACATAAAATCCTAAAGGATATTCTACCCAAGGCTGGCAACAGATTGTTTGATCCAACTGTTAATCTACTCTCTGTGAGACCTTGGATTACTCGAATATAGCGGTTTAATAGCTTGCTGATGATATAAACAGATGTTAGCAAAAATAGGTGATAGCAGCACATACTTCATAGATTGCTGTAAAGTTGGAGTTATTTAGTAGAGAATGAATGAATCATGAAGAAGAAACTCTTTTCTATCCTATTCTATCCCACTCAGATTAGGATAATTGATTGAGACCTACTGATTGGTGGAGAAAACCCACCATGTGTCATTTTTAGTGTCTTTGAAGGCTTTGTGTTTGGAAAGGGAGGGAGTGGAAACCCAGAGCTGATCTGCGTAAGGTAGGTCTTCTGTCAGGATCAATTCAAAGAAAGATTCAGGGAACTGTACAGAAAGATGAGAGGCAAAAGGGTACATGGAGTGGTGAAGTAATTATTTACCTTTCCTCCTTCTCTCCCAGCTGTTCTCTGACCTTCCCCTACCTCTATCCTTTGCTGTCCCTGTCCCCTTCTACTCTTTTTTCCCCCTTTATTATAACAATATACATATAACAAAACATTAGCCATTTTTACATGTACAATCCAGCCACACCAACCACACTCTTCATGTTGCACAACTATCACCATTATCCATTTCTCTCCTTTTTGTTGCACAGCTTTGCAAGAACCTGGGCTGTTGCCTGTCTCCCTTTTCTGTTATAGAGACTTAGCTGAGCTCTGAGTCAGGACTGTTGGCTGGGTGCATGTCTTAGTCTGTTCTGGTAGCATCTCAGTCAGATTTTAGGGGCCTTGGTAGGCACAGTGAGTGTGATCCATGGGTCTTCACCAGACTGCTTGTGGATTTGTAGCTCATATCACTGCTAACAGCCTCTGGGAACATTGGTGGTCCTATCTTTCTGCACTGCTTGAAATAAAACATCTATCAGAAATGCAAAAGTCATAAATTTACAGTGTGAATGGGTTGTCAAAGTACACATTCTGAATAAGAATAACCACCCCCAGAAATCCCTGATCTGCTTCCACTACTTACCCAGAGGTAACCAGTATCTTGTCTGTTGCCATGGATTAGTTTTGCCTGTTCATGAACTTGATAGAAATGAAATCTATGGGATTCCAAATCCCTCTGAGGATACTAAAGCAAGCCTCTGGCACTGATGTGAAACTAGGTTCTCTAATAGGCCAAGGCAGTAAGGAAGTATGACAAAAAGAACAATGTAGGGAAAAGGCTGAAATTATTCTAAGTTACATTGTACCCTAATAGCTTGTTTCAGAAGAAAAAGCAAGGAGTTATCTGAACAGAGTGAAAAAGTGACTCAAAAACATTTTGTGTATTACAGTAATATCTTACAATGGAAACATAAGGACGATTGTGAGGATGGTATGGGACTGGGCAGTGTTTCTTTCTGTTGTGTATAGGATTGCTATAAATCAGAGCTGACTTGGCAACACCTAACAACAGACAACAACAGTAATGTTTGTGTGTGCACTTATGTTGACTTCTTTCATTTCATATAGTGTCCAGGATTAATCCATGTATACTATTGTATGCAGTAATAGATTGTCCTTTCCCATTTCGGTGTAGTTACAACAGGGGGAGGAGGCTTCACAAGTTCCTGAAATAATAGAATTACAAGAGAATGGAATTTTTTCATGAACTTTTTGACATCCCCTCATATTTCATTTGTTAGACTGTAGTTCCAGAAAATGCACTCGGAGGTTCTGTGACCTAAATGATAAGCCTTTATTCAGTGGATCCATGGAGACAAACAGTACCTAAGCTGAAGTGCTAACAAGGGTCTGTCTCCCCTTTTCCCCCAGTCAAGGTTTTTTTTTTTTTTT
>NW_006409010.1:191200-215283 GCF_000296735.1 Chrysochloris asiatica | reverse complement strand
GTCTCTTATGCTGTCTAAAGAAGGTATTTGAAATAAACAAATCATTTGTCTTGCAGAAATCTATCAGAAATACATCAAAGCTAGTAAGTGAGCTAAGCCTAAGAAGTTTTACATCAAAGTGGGCTAAAGATAAAACATTGATTAATAGATATCAGATGTTAAGTCAGAAGTATGGACTATACAGTCCTTCATTCCTCACTTCTTTTTGGGAACATAAAATCTTTGACTACACAGATATTTCATTTTCAAACGCTAGGGGTGCATATCAGGGTTGCAATACTAATAGTTTGATAGCTTGTATACGTTTTCGAATGTATGTAGAGAGACTATTAAAATTGCATGGTCCTATTAATAGCCCTATTAGTAGTATAGCCAAAGGTTCTGCTATTGCCAATAGGAGGATGGTGAGCCATGCAGACCAGGAAAAAAGATTTGCATGCCAATTGTTGGAAGCCTGGTTTTGATATCTGGTCTTTAGGTTGTCTCTGACCAAAGCTAAAGTTTCTCTAATCACTCCTGATTGATTTGCATAAAAACAGCAAGTTTCTCCTAGTGCTGCACACAGTCCCCCTTTCATAAACAACAATTTCAAGCCTCTCCTATTTTGTAGGACTACTTTGTCTAGAGAATCTACCTGTTGGTCTAATCTAGAAATAGCTGATTCTAAGAATCCTAAGTCTTGCTTAACTTGAGCTGCTAGAGTTTTAAATCCTTAGTCTTGTAGTATAAGAGCCTAGGAATCTATAGCTGTGACCCCAGCTATTCCAGCCACTAATAGTATTGGAATGAGAATCGGGGTACGTTTTTTCCTTATGATAGTAATTGGCTGGGCAGCAAAATGTGCTCTTCCTTCAATTCCATTATACAGAAATATTTCTGGAAGGATGTGTACTAGAATACAAAACTCAGAGGGCCCCACGGCTGACGTAAGGGCAGTCTCCAGGAGGCATTTAGTGACTCCTTTTGTGCAGGCGAACCATGCTTCATCAGGGGCTAGTATCACCTGAGTACTCTGGCTGTCAGTGGAAGTTATTTCATAAACCTGGGAGTCATTGCAAAGTTTAGAATATCGGGATCCTGCAAGGGAATAGGTTTGGCTCATATAACAAGTTCCCTTGCTCTGGATGGCTCTTAAAATTATCGGGGCTGGGGCCACTGACCAGGAATAATTAGAGGCTTTTACCTTCTTTCCCACCCCTGTATAGGCTACTCCGATATAATAAGGGGGTTTAGCATCTAGGCAGAGCCAACAATCTTTTGCTAGTTGTGGGTCTGTGGAGTTAAGGATGTTATGCATAGTCTGAAGCATGTTAAAAATAGGAACCTCTTGTGGGGTCATAGTAGAGTATGAGACCCCTGGGAGTTTGGTTTCAGGTGGAAGAGTTACTTGGGGTTTTTTCTGGTGGGGGTCATGGGTTGATTAAATCCTGATTTGGCCCAATGGGGATCAGAGCCGTATTCTGGGGGGGTGGGGGCACGGTATGCTTAAATAGTAACTTCAGTTCCGGGGGTCCTCTCCCGTAACATAGAATCGTAGGCCCCAGGTACGGCCAGTAAGCCAATTGCTAAGGGTTACGTCTTTTAATCTGATGGTTAAGGGGTTGCAGGTTCTTTTTACTTTACAAGAAGAGTTGTGTCCCAGGGTGGCCTTTATATATCTATCCTCATTTTTCCAGGATGCGCTAGTTTCACAATCCCACGATGCACAATGATATTGACCCTCCTGATTACAGTGGGGGGGGGGGGTCCGTTTGCTGGACACATGTAAAATTGAATTCCCTTTATAGCTTTTTCCTGAGTAACCAAACCGCAGCCCCATCGGAACCCAAGCTTTCCTCCTTTAGCAGTAGTAGGGGGCATTCTATCTATAAAGGCTAGTTTACACAAATCAAAAGAAAGGGCGGGGAGCTTGTCCCCTGTGGAATTGAGTTCTGCCAGTTTGGTCACTGATCCGGTGGCGCGCACTTCCCACCTTAGGGATGGTGGGCGATAGGGGTTATCGCCCGCCAAACTTGGGGGCCATAGAAGGACCCACAAGATTAGGATCGTTCCGAAACAGTTTTATCTTGGTAGGAGATTCTCTACGGTGTCAACGACGGCAGGTTTGACCGTGGGTGTAGGAAATAGCCTGTATTCTTCTTCCAGTGGACAAGTGAGCATGATCCGGCTTGGGGAGGTAAAGGACAAGGAGGTGTTTTGTTCAGTAAAATATATAGAAGCTTACATCTTTTTAAACAGATCCCTTCTTAATAAGGGGTATGGGGTATGGGCAATCTGGTATTACTAAGAATGAGTGAGTCACAGTCTCCTGCCCTAACTAGACCGTACGCTCGGTAGTCCAGGGTTGTTGTTAAGTGCCGTCGAGTCTGTTCCGACCCATAGCGTCTCTGAACAGGATTTCCGAGGCTGTAAATCTTTACAGGAGCAGCTGGTAGTTTCGAACTGCTGACCTTTAGGTTCGTAGCCCAATTCGTAATCACCACGCTATCAGAGCTCCTTGTGGTCCAGGGGTAGGCTTTTATTTTTCCCATAGCCCCCTGGACCTGAGTCGTTCGAGAGGTTACTTCCCCTGAGGATGGCGCAGGAAAGAGTGGGTGGCCCCGTGTCTATGAGAAATTTAACAGGTTCGTGGTTAACTTTCAGAGTTAACATGGGCTCCCCGGGGCTCACCAGGAGGGAGCCACGGCCCCTTCAGTCTTCTTGAAGGGTGAAGACTTGCTTCGGGCTCTATGCCTGGCGATTCGGGCACTCATTTTTCCAATGTCCTATTCTCTTGCAATGGGCACATTGATCTTTCCCCAGCACCGGTCCGCTCCCAGTTTCCCCCTATTAGATTACTTTTATTACCTGGTCCTCTGTTCATTGTGCGGCTATAGTTTCGGTCCGTTTGGATATTCAATGCCACGATAGTGGCTCGGCTCAACTTTTTTGCCATCACATTCTCGGGAAAATCTCTCGGTTACTGTAGGTTTTCTGCTCAATGGCCAATAACTCCGATCTAGTCTTTCTCTCAAATCCTTCCAATTTTTGTCATTTCTTTCTAATATCTGGGGCTGACTGCGCGACAAAGGCTAGGTTAATAGCCTGCAAATTCTCTGAGGCCTCTGGGTCTATGGGGGTGTAGGTACGATATGCCTCCAAGAGGCGTTCTAGGAAGGCAGCAGGGGACTCAGAGGCCCCTTGTGTGATTGCGCTTACCTTCGATAAGTTCGTGGGTTTGCGCACCGCCCCACGGAAACTTTTTAGCAGAGCCCCGGCGATAGGTGTCAAGAGCCTCCTTACCTGCATTTGTGTGAGGATCCCAGTCTGGATGTTGGGTTGAGAACCTGCGCTAGAACCTGCGCTGAAACCGTGCCTCGGAATCTGGGCAGTCCACACTCTCGGTCCCCAGGATTTCTTTCCGTGCTTCCGCAAGGATTCGTTCACGCTCTTCTGACGTGAAAAGTGGATGGAGTAACTGTTGACAATCATACCAGGTGGGTTGATGGGTAAAAAAGCCAGATTCAAGGAGAGAGACAAGGGCTTGGGGCTTCTCGGAAAAGCGTGGGTTCTGATGTCTCCAATTATAGAGATCTGTGGTAGTGAAAGGGACGTATACGTAGTTGTCCGGCCCTGCTTGTCTAAGAGGTATTATTGGAGCAGCATGTGTTGAAGAGGAGACGGAGTGGGAACCATAGGATACCCCAGATCTGGGATGAAGTGGGGAGAGAAACCCCTGTGAGTCAGGCGAGGGTGCGGAGGGTCTATCACGGGGCGTTTGGTACATTGTAGGGAGGCGGGAGCAATGGGAGGTCGTCCCCTGGGTCCGCCAGGACTGGTGGTGGTTTCGGGCTCATCTTGCCCTTGGGAGCCTGGTGGACTAGGAGGATATTAGAACCCAGTTGTAAAGATCAGATTTTTAACCAAGGCGGGGGGTGGGGGTGGGGGTTAGCAATCAAATTGTAGCAAATGTCAATATATGGAAATTGATCTGGATGCCCAGGAGTTCCGGTGATCACTTTTCATACCTATGGGTCGGGGAAGGGTCAAATGAACCTATACTGGGCCATCCGACCTCTAATGTGGGCCATTCTATCTCACACAGGGTACGTAGGCGCCCCCTAGATAGGGACATCCCATAAATATCAGCCTGTTCAAGAGAAAAAACATTTTTAAAATGCAAAAGCATACAGTCAAACGGGGTCTTAGGGCTTGAAGATATATTTCCCATTCTGTAAGAACAAACGCGGATGACAAGTAAGGCAATCCGGACAATTAACACAACAATAAGATAGACAATTGGCCAAACTACCAATACTTTTTTCCAAAGTGATCAGACTGACGTCTCAGTCCTGTCACACGGCAGGGGAATTATGTCGCGTCCGACAACCTTACTGCCGACCCTGGAGTGAGTACCCCTTTTCCAACTCGAGTCTCAAAGGGACTCACCTCCGGAGGTTTTTTCCAAAAGGCTTGTTTCCTGTCTCTGGTGTCTAGTCCGGGAGGGGCCGGCTGGGTCCGATCGCCGTCTCAGGTCTCAGGGCGCGCTCCCCTGGCGTCAACCCGTCGGGTCCTCCTTTCTGGTCCCGGCGAGGGGCAGCCGTCCGAGGGCACGATCTAGCTGGGGCCTCCAAATGTTAGGCTGTCGTTCAAGATAATGCACTTGGAGGCTCTGTGACCTAAATGGCAAGCCTTTATTCAGCGGATCCGTAGAGACAGACAGCACCTATGCCAAAGTGCTGACAAGGGTCTGTCTCACCCTCTGCCCCAGCCAAGGGTCTTTAAGGGAAAAATACATTCTGGGTGGTCAGTGAACTCCCAAAGGAGGTACATCTTGTTTGGCAGTTACAATCTCTTTGTGATGTACTTTGATCTAACTCTATAACTTCACTTGGTTTACTTTTCCCAGGAGAGAAGGGAGATGAGGATAGGTTACCAGAACCAAGATAAACATAGTACACTTAACTATTCATCTAGCTGTCACAAGATGCAGGGGATCCTACAGTTTGCTATAAGTCATTGTTTCATTACAACAGGTTGCATCAGAGTCGATTTACATCAAAGCTAGTAAGTGAGCTAAGCCTAAGAAGTTTTACATCAAAGTGGGCTAAGGATTAAACACTGATTAATAGATATCAGATGTTAAGTCAGAAGTATGGACTATACAGTCCACATTGTTTGGACATACCAAGTTTGTTTATTTGTTGTTCTGTTGATGGACATTTAGTTTGTTTCCAGTTTGAAGTTATTACAAACAGTGCTATGAATACCTGTATCTGTCTTTTTTTTTTTTTAAAAAATTGTTATGGTAAAAATATGCATAATAAAACATATCAACAATACTTACATCCATAACTCAGTAACATTGGTTACACTCAAGTTGTGCTTTGATCCATTCAACCACCACTAACACAAACTCAATGCCCCCAAGTAAAAGCTTTCGTTTCCCCCCATACCTGTACTTTTGTGAACATGAGCATGCATTTCTTCTGGGCAAAAGATTTAGGATTGAAATACTGAGCCATAGGTATACATATGTTTAGCTTTTTGTGCATAACTACTCCTGGTGTGGCGCTGTAGCATCACCACAAGGTCAGCAGTTCAAACCTACCAGCTGCTCCTGGGAAAGCCTATACAGGGTCACTATGAGTCAAAACTAACTCTAAGACACTTAACAACCACAACTTGCTATTATCTAAATCTTGGAATTTAGATGCCCCTGCACTTTAGTCATTTCACTGGGGCAGGGACCAACCACCAAGTGGAGCCTCTACCCAGAGACTGGAAGGGATGGAATGTAACTTGAGCCTCAGGGCACAATCCCAAACCACACAAACCAAGTCCTGGGGTAGTGCAGAAATGTAGGGAGTAAAGGAGCAGAGTATTCTGATCAAAGTTCTGTGACTTTAGGGAAAACCTTGAGCTCAACTATCCCTGACATTGTTATTCAGAGCCCTTTCCTTCCTTCCACCTCCTTTTTGCTCAAAAGTTTCATAAACTCAGTTACCTTTTGGGTGGAAAGTTGCCCAAAGTTTTGTTTAGGACAAAACTTCAGAGCAGGAAAAATTTGTGCCAACAAATTTTGGGTGTATCTTAGAGATACAGATGCCTGAGAACCAGAAAGCTGTGTTTGACCTACCAATGAGGAGGATGATTCCCTGCCCTTCTTGTAGGGCAGACCCTGTTTGGTGGGGAGATGGAGGTGGGAATGATTACGGACCTGAGAAGGCTGGGTGAGGGCCCTGTAATGAGCAGGTCTTTGGATGTTGTTGTTGTTGTTGTTAAGTGCCGTCGAGTCGGTTCCGACCCATAGCGACCCTGTACAGGGTTTCCGAGGGTGTAAATCCTTACGGGAGTAGAAAGCCTCATCTTTCTCCCGCGGAGCGGCTGGTAGTTTCGAACCACTGACCTTAAGGTTTGCAGCCCGATTCGTAACCACTACGCTACCAGAGCTCCTTAGGTCTTTGGATGGAGCTACATAATGCGCCAGACTGCAAAGCCATTTGAACTGCAAGGTCAGTGGTTTAAGCTCACCAGATGCTGCTTGGAAACCCTATACAGAGTTGCTATGGGTCAGAATTGACTCGATGGCACTTGACAACACCAACAACATATGTGGGGTTGAGCCAGTGTCAGCCCTGTTTCGAGCCAAAGAAGGTAAGCTGACTGAGTGGCAGAGTTTCATAAGATACAAAGTCTGTGCTTGCTGGATGGGGCTATCTATTTCCCCAGTAGTCTTTGATTTACAGAAAGAGGGGAGGGCCTCCTGCAGAACTGCCCTCAGGACCCTGCCAAGTTTTCAGGCTACTTGCCATCTTCTAAAAGTGCTCAGAGCCCTCTTCATTTGCCTGCCCACCTGCGTACTCAGGAAACTGGTGGTTGTGGTGGGGAAATTCAGGGCTAAGATGAATTCCCTTGGGGTTTGTCTTCTGTCTCCTCACATATTTCTCTCCTGGCAGGAGTGGCTGTGGAGGAATTCAAGAGGGCAGGTATTCACAGTGGTCCAGGTGGACCTGGAGTGCCCAGTTTTACTTGAGACCACTCACTAGTCATGGCCAAGCAGAGAAACATTAATGGATCAGAAAGGAGACCTGGTGGCAAAATAATTAAGCACTCAGTTGCTAATTGAAAGGTTGACAGTTCAAACCCACCCAGAAACACTACAGCCTAGAAAACAATGAGGTAGTTCTACTCTGTCACTATGAGTCAAAAATTGACTCAGAGTCTACTTCCTACATGGAAGTGCCTACTTCCATAGCAACATAAAAAGGTAGACAGAAATGGGTCAGACAGGACCTCCATGTTTTCTTAGCCTGTTTAACACTTCTGTGGATTTCGACTTCAGACTCTTAGGTTCAGGTCCTAACTCTTGTGATGGTGATCAGATTATGTTTTCCTCCTTTTTGCAGGTGTCCAAGACTTAGACTACTTATGTGCTGGGTGGGGTGACTGTTATACCAGTGAAACATGTATACTCTAGAAAGCTCCCAACCTGGGCAGAAATGACTCTAACATAGGAATGGTAAATCCTGTTAAGAGGCTGCGAAACTTCAATAGAGGAAAATAACATGATAATGGGGAGGGGGTGAATATGTAAAATTATGAAGGGCTTGTAGTGATGCTTCATACTGCTCCATTAGTTCTAAAATGGATTTTATGAACATTGACTAGTGTCCAAAGGGAATAAGTTGAAGCAGTAACCTGAAAGATGCCAAGTACCTCATAATTCAACTAAAGATAGTAAGAGGGAGAAGGCAGCAGATTCTGCCTGAGATGTTTGATGACCCTTGGAGACAAGTGTCAGGGTATGGGCAGCTCCTGTAGATGATAGGCTGAGTAGGACTTATGAAAGTAGAGAAAAACATCCAGTAAAGGGCAGCAGTTAAGTGACCTCACCCCCTCTCCTTGGAGTACTTCTGGTTGAAGCTTTCCCCTGTCCACTACCCTTGTCCTTGCTCCTTCATTGGGGATGCCATGTTTTAGAGAGATAGTGTGAAACCAGATGGATGAAGGCCTGCATTGATCACTGATGTTAGGAAAGTAAGCAGGAAAAATCCAGGAAGTCCAAAATCAAGGACTTGGAGATACATTTTCAGGACAGATATAAAGGGCAAGATTGTTGCCCTGAGGCAATTTCTAAACCAAGTAACCAGTGAGGTCACTTGGAAACGTGAAGTGGTTCTACTCTTTGGGTGACAGGTTGCCTGGGCTCTCTCACTATTTTCTAGGGACCATTATGTGAATATGGTACTGTACTAGCCTAAGATCCCTGTTGGCCCTCATGTAGGAGAGAGGGTTCTACCATCCTTCAGCCTCAGAGATATTTAGGATATTGGATCTGGAGAACTAAGTGCAATGCTGCCAAGAAACTTCAACAGCCCATGCAGTCCAAGGCTCTTATTTCACCGACATGAATCACATTGGAATGATGTATTTGTTTCAAAGCCTGTTCACCCTGTAAACTATGGGTCTAAGGGCTGTGCTTGCATGGGTTGAAGTGTGAGAGATGAGCAAGGTCAGTTACCTGGAGAACTGTACAGCCTGAAGTTTTGGGTGAGGGGTGCAGAAAATGGCACAGCGATGCCATTTGGGGAGTGGCTAGTGAGGACCATCTCCTTTAACCTGCATCTCCCTAAACACATTGAGGCCCCCACTCCTTCTGCCTCGGAAAGAAAATTCTACTTCTTCTCAGAAGACCCTAAGCACATTTGGATGGAGGGAACCCTGGGGATCCACCTGGACACTTGCCACTTCTGTAGATGAGGGGATAGATCTGCCTTGTACCAGGATTCCAGTTGTACAGTACAGCCAAACAACTGTGCTTCTACCAAATTAAAACACATTTAGTACTGGTGGTGATGGTGGTGTTTCATAGAATCATTTCTGACTCATGGCAACCTTTATACAGTTTCTGAAGCTATAAATCTTTATGGGAGCAGAAAGCCTTATCTTTCTCCCTTGGAGTGGCTGGTATATTTGAACTTCTGACCTTGTGATTAGCAGTTTAATTCATAACTCACTATGCTACCAGGACTCTTATTTATTACTATTGTTATTGTTGTGAAGTGCCATTGAGTTGGTTCTGACTTATAGTGATTCTGTATAAGGTTTCTGAGGAGCAAGCAGCTGGTGAAGTTGAACCACCAACCTTGAAGTTCAGACTGAACTTGAGGTCCATATTTATTTCTATGTTGTTGTTAAGTGCCGCCAAGTCAGTTCTGACTCATAGAGATCCTGTATAGGGTATCCAAGAAGCAGCTGGTGAATTTATTACTATAAGATCATATTAATACCTATTTCAGAACTTAAAATTCTTTGGACTTTTGAAAGGCCCTAAAATGTATATGTTGAATGTCACATAATACTCCCAAAGGGGTCTGGGGTCATACTCCATAACCACATACATTAGTATTCCCACAGAAAATTGTGAAAAGGTACACTAAAGGGAGCAAAGAGTATGAATAACCTCACTTCAGCTTGGGTCACTTTCGTTTTTGGCTTTTAAAATTGTAGATAAGAGATCGCAGACCTGTGCTTACCTATTCTTTTACAAAATAGTACAGTAGTAATTGAGGCTTCTGGTTCCATTGTGAAGCATCCAGACTGGCTGCCTGATCTCCAGTCCTGCCTTTGGCATGAGCCGGAGACACCCTGGTTGCCAGGATTATGAGACCCTGGGCTAGACACTTGAGTTCTTTGGGCCTCAGTCCCTCCCACTGCAGCACAGGATTATTAGTTCTACTGCATGGGGCTACTATGAAGTCTAAATGGCTAGGTACATGTAAAGTTCTTGGAACCCTGTTTGGACAGTTTACGACAGTGTCCCTGAGACAGACATATTTAAGACACATCGTTTAATAAAATCTGACAGCTACCAGCACACTGCTAAGGTCATGCAGTTCACCAACACTGATTGAAACTTTTTCCCAATTCAAATGCTTCTCACCTTCTTGGGCTCTGCTCTGCATTTCATACACAATTCACACTACAAAATATGTACTGTGTAGTTTCTCATCCTAAGCAGCCCAGGGGGAGCTGAAGAAATGGATTTCTTCTCACATCAATAAAGACACACTCCTCCCCCACATACCATTGCACACAACATATACACTCAACCCATTCCCTCCGCCCCCAATCCTCCAACACTCTTCCACACATACCCATTAGCACTTTCATTTTGCTTTACAAAAGGGGATTATACATACATATAAGAACACATTTATAAAAAGAGGCAATTTTCCTAGATGCTAGCATGCACCCCACAATTCTTCACTATTGTTCTGAGCCTTGGGTTTAAATTTTGTTTTTATTCTAAAAGATAGTATTTATTATCACAAGTTACATAAAACACTGAGAGCTTACACAAACATGATTTTTGATAGAAAATACTGTTTGTATATTTGTATGTGATATTTGTTGGAATACCATACTATTGCTGTACCTCCAACTAAAGCTTCAAAGAAACTTATTTTTCATAAACAAAATATTCAATATTTATCACATTCTATCTTTGAAAAGAGGTTCATAGTGTTTTCTGAGCAAACCAAAGCATTTACTCATTTAGGTTACATTCCCAGGCATGGCTATCACTTTTTTGTGTGTGTTAGTTAAACACAATTACACATGATGTTAAAGAATGGATCCTTTAGTCTACTCTCTTCATTTTATGTTGTTGGTAAGTGCTGTTGAATCAGTTCTGACTCATAGTCACCCTGTGTAGGATTTCTGAGGAGTGGCTAGTGGGTTTGAACCGCTGACCTTGCAGTTCAAACCAACCAGTCTAGTTAGTGCATTATCCTGCAGTGCCACAACAGGACTCATTTGATACATGATACTAAGACCAGCAAGGTTAAGAGACATTTTAGCACACCAGGTCTTACTCCGGTGCTCTTTCAGTAATTCATAAGTGTAATCACCGAAAAGCTGATGACGTCACTCCCATTTATTCCTCTGTGCTGGGAATATGATTCCTGGTTTATTTAAATTAAGAAGAAATATTAAAAAACACTGAAACGGTATGAAAACTGTCATTAAAGTGCACTTAGGTCAAAACATAGGCTTGTTTTCTACATCTTACCAATTAACTCACGTAAGTTGTGTGAAGCTGATTTTGTGATCTGCTCAATAGGTGAACTGTTTTCTAATTACTTGGGTAAATTAAACTATGAAATGACAGATATAGCCTTTATTCTTCAGCAAAGGCTGCAGAGTCATTTCTTCTAGAGAGATGTCAGGCAGGTGGCCACCCATTAGACGTGGCTCCAAAGTTTTTTTCTCATTTCACTTCACAAAAGTTCTGTCCTTGATTACACATTAACTGCTCCAGTTAGAAGAACATTATTTCTGGCGATAACATCAGTGATTGTTCCCAGTTTGCTTTAATTGGGTTCCATTGGCATTGCTGCCCCTGGGAATGTGTCCCTGTACTGAAGAAGCCTAAGAGAGGTGTAGAACAACAGGAACTTCTTCACCAACTAATAAAATTCAGAGACCAGACTGTTTATTGTGGCTGGGATTCCCCAGAGATAGTTTTTCAAACAATTCTGTCAAAAAAAAATAGGTTTTTACAACTTGCCCTAATATAGAAAAGGTTGATTTTTCATTAGAAAGAGAATTTCTAGGTTAATATATAATAATATGTAATAATAAAGGTTTTATACTTACTAGTGTTTTTTTTAAATTTTATTTCATGTTTATTTTTGTAGTTCATCATTGCATTCACTATGTGAGAACTTAAATATAAATAGAAACTAGTTAATATAGTCTGAACACAGTTAATATCTGTCAAAAACTAGTTTTAATGGAATTCTCTATTGAAAATGCTATTTTAAAAGGTTGCTACAGTGATTTGGTTGGTTTCTTAAACTTAGGTGAGCATATCCTCTACTGTTTATAATATTGTTGTTATTAAGTGCTGTCTAGTCAGTTCCAACTCACAGAGACCCTGTTTAGGCATTCTGAGGAGTGGCTGGTGACCTTGAACAGCTGACCTTGTGGTTCAAACCAACTATGCAGTAACAATGCATTTAACCCACAGCACCACATCAGGACTCCACTTACAGTATGGATGCTATTATAGCTCTTCCTAGCTGCACTATATTTAGAGTACTTAAAATATTAATCCACTTGCTGTCCTCTACAGTAATGTCTAAACTGGGCATATTTTCTCGTACAGATTACCATCTTTGATTGATACTCATATTAGGTAAACATTAGGCAATGATAGGAAGAAAGCAAAGTTAATTCTTCTGAAGTGTCAACTACTTAGAAATCCCTTTCCCTATGGTGCTAAACCCAAGGGCTATTTACTTTTATTCATATTCACAAAACTTTTAGAGTTTTTTTATCGGCGAACTTAACTGTGAGGTTCAGCATTTATGTTAAATGGCAAAAGAAAACAAGGGTATTAGTCTACTTAATAAATGTACCTCCTTAAGACCAAGGTCCAGAACTGAGAATTATATCGATTTTTTCCCCCCAATTTGTCTACTTCATTCAGAGATCTGAATTCAACATCTGACATTATTTTTAGAAATCCCTAAACTTTGGTATGAGTGACCATTGCACACATAAAGTGATCACGTAGCATTTCTGAGAGTTCTTTTTGTTCCTTAATCACCCTAGTTGTACTGTACAAAACTATTCTATAATCCAGGTTGAAGTTCAAACACTCAGTTACTACTCAAGATTTCTGAAACAGGCTAAGTGTTAACCATAACGTATCTAATTAATAATGATGATTTAGTAATTAGAAACAATGCATTAGGATCTTGAAATATTTTTCTTTTAAAAACAATTTGGTATTTTTCAAATCATCTAATATATCATTAAGAATTCTTCTTATGCTATAGTATCAGTTCATTTTTAAAGAGGAAATTTTGTACAAACATTAAGAAATACCACTAAATTTTTTAAAGGACATTAGGAAGATGGTAATGTTCAACTCAATGGCCCAGACCACTTATAAGGAGGCTGATGGGGTGAGGAGAGCTTGGGGGCCTTCAGACCCTTCCAAATATCTCCCACAAATACCTCCTTGGACTTGTAACAGTGAATTTTAGTCAGCAGAGATACTGAGTAGCCCCTGCTCTCAAGGAGCTTTGGGATTTATGGAGACCCTCTTCACCTGCAAAGAGAAAGAAGGAAAGTGATGCTGACCCTCTCCCAGGTCCTTCCTCAAATCCAGTCGGTAACTCCCCTGAGTAATCCCTGCTCCCTCTCCTAGAACTGGGGCTGAAGATGGTCCAGAATAGTGTGAGGGGACAAAGCTCAGACTACTGTAACAGACAGGGAACATAGCCCACCCCCTCCTCACACCTCCATCTTTGGTTGTAATGCATCTCAGTCATAGCTTGGGAGGATCTCTAACCCTTGGGGCTTTCTCTCCCCAACCCAGCCCCATCCCACAAATCACCTGGAGCTTGCTGGTATGATTCCTTATGCCTAGCTGTGGGGAAAAAAAGAACAAAAGAGACTGGTGAATACAAGGTGAGCAGGGGAGGGAAGAAAGGAGGTGAGGTGGTCCCTGGGTCCCCAAATTCCTACTCCCTCTCTTTCTAGGTCCTTTCCAAGATCCAGCCCAGTGGTCTTCCAGAGACTGGATCTGTAGGGCCCATAGGGAGGTATGTGCCTGTGGGTTAGGGATGCTGGGACTGAGAGCTTCTCTGAAGGTGAGAGGCAGGGGCATCTCAGCAGTAGCTGATGCTCCTCAGATGGGAACAGTTCTGAGTAAAGGGATGGGGAGCAGATCATTCCATTCTAGAGGACCTCCCACCTCTTTGTTTCTTCACCAACCTGGAATCAGTCTTTTGGTCAAGACCACCAGAACTACAACCACTAGGAAGATGTTAACCAGGATGACGATGCCAATGACAAGTCTTTGATGAGAGGGTGATTCTAAAAGAAAGGCAAAGAGGACAGGTATTTTTCCATGACCCTGGACCCAGGTACCCTGGAATTCCTTCCTCCCACTTCTCTCCCCTTCTCAGCCAAGTCCCAGTTCCTCACCCCAGGTCACAGTGAGCGTATGGTTCAGGCCTGGGTGCTGCACATGGCAGGTGTAGGAGGCTTCCTCCCCAGCAGACACCTGGATAGCTGCCCACTTCTGGTAGGTGCCGTCCCCACTGGGGCGTGTCTCCACATATTCAGTCTCTAGGGCCAGCTCCTCCTGGCCTAGCCACCAGCTCAGGGAGATGTCCCGTGGGTAGAAGCCCAGGGCCCAGCACCTCAGTGTGGTCCTACCATCCTGGGCCATGTGCTGTGTCACCTGCACTTTGGGTGGCTCTTCAAGGAGAGGAGAAAATTGGTGAGCGACTGAGAGCTGTGCCCATCCCATTCCCCATGTTTTTATTCCAATGCCTCTGTAATCTTCAGGGATGAAAGACAAAAGATGGAGCACAGGGTAGCTCTCCAGGGGTGCTACAGGGGACTCATCAGCAACTGATCCATTGGAGCATTGTTGTGGGAATTCCCATGTGGAAGATGTGACTTCCCATCCCCAACACCTGAAGAGAGGCTCCTGGCCAGGATTGCTGGCCCTATACGGATACACCTGCCTCCTTTCTTCCCATAGTGACCCTAGAGTTTCCCTACAGGCTTTACCCGTCTTCCTGTGATTTTCTGCACACAGTTGGTATCTAATAAGTGTTTGTTATGAGAAGACAAGATTATGACCCTTCTTTGACCTCAGAACTGGGTTGGTTACAAATGTGGGCTCTGGAGTCAGAGGTTAAAACCTAGTTCAACACTTTTTCTAGTGTGACTTGAAGGAAGCCCCTTACGTCCTGTCTCTCAAGGCTTAATGGGGTTTAATCATTCCTTCCTCTCAGGGTTGTTCTGAGAACTCAAATGAGATAATCCAGGAAAAGGGATTAGAATGAAGCCTGGTATTTAGTGACAGTTCAATGCTCACTTTTTTAATGCTCACCAATATGGTGCTTCTAGGAGGCAGATATACTATAATTACCCTCATTTTACTGTTGAGGAAACTGAGGCACAGAGAGGGCAAGTTATTTGCCCAAGGTCACATAGCCAGCAAACCCTGGAGCTGGGATTTGGATGAGAAGGTTATGCTCCAGTGCCTGAGCCCTGAACCACCACCCTCTGCTCTCATAATATCACCATCTCCTGACTTTATTTGTCCTGTCCTCCCTCCTAAGAAGTGTCTTCTCTTTTGTCTCAGCAGATTCACATCCCCATCTCAGTCAAAAACCATGAATGGGGTGCTATGTGCTAAGACCCAGCTCCCCACCCCCTGTCTCCCCAACCACCCCAGGCAGCCTCCCTGAGGACTGCAGTCTTCTTCCATTCCTCAGGATCCCCAAACTCCAATTTCCCTACTGTCCACCCAGGCCTGTGTCTTGGTGATACATTACTCCAGCCCAGTTGTTTGGGGTTCAAAGTTTAAAAGTTTAGCACATGGGTACTGAATAGGCCTAGGGTCAGAACAGCAAGTTTATTAAAAGGAAGGATGAGAGAGTGGGGAGGGATAAGGATAAGGGACCTCAGCTTTTCTGGCCCAGGGACTGGTTTGGTGGGGGGTTACCATTCTCTGGACAATTTCCCAAGGAGCAGAAGCAAGGACATTAGACCTCAAACTTCGTAAGTCACCTGGTTAACCAAGTTACTCTATAGATGAAGAAACTGAGACCCAGTGTCAGGGGGTTAATTACCCAAGACCACACTGTAGGTACAGGAGACCTCAGAACTGTTCATTCCAGGCCATAGCACTGGGCAAAGATCCAGGCAGGGGCTTTTGTCCTGCAATGCTGCTAGTCAGCTGCCTTTCTGGGCCTCTGGAGGCTTATGCAAGAAGGGGATGGCAGTCATCCTCTCCATCCTCACAGGTCTGTCTGTAAAGTGGATGGCTCTCACACATGTGAAGCAAGAGGGCCACTCTTTCAATTTCCATGGGCTGGGCCCTTACCTGTTCGGGTCAGACTCTGGCCTCCTAGTTCCAGGTACCTGTGCAGTGAGATGAGGCAGAGGCCTTGTAGGTAGGCCTTGTCGTACTCAGCATAGCAGCGCTCTGTCTCCCACCAGCGCTTTGTCCGAAAAGCCACAGGTTGGGCTGATACCCAGCTCAGTGTTTCCAAGTCCAGTGACAGGTGGTCCTGTCCATTGAAGCCAAACTGCCAGAAACTGTTGGAACGGCCATCCTCCTGGATCTCACAGCCGAACATGCGCTGTGCACTGTGCATGCCTGGGTACACCAAGAAAGAAGGCTACTCAGAAGAAGACTACCACCACTGGATCTCTGAAGGTGTGGAAGAGGGCAAAGCATCAAGAATTTTAAAACATGCTTCCCAGGTAATTCTCATGAATAGCCAGGGCTGAGCAACCTGCTGGAAAGAACACCCAATTTCATAACTTTAAGACAAACTGTTATTTTATATGCTTCAAAAATGGAAAAATAATCTACCATTTATGAGTGTAAAATAGGTCTCTCTGGTGGCACAACCAGTTGTACTCCTCTAGTAACTGAAAGATTGGCAGTTTGAACTCCCCAGCAGCAGCATGGATGGGATCTGCTTCTGTAAAGTTTGCAACATCTCAGCAGAGCTCAGTTCTACCACGTACCAGATGGGGTCACCATGAGTCAGAATCCACTAGAGAGCAATGATTATTTTTTTAAATGAGTATAAAATGCACTCAGTGGGTAAGACTGAGACACCTTGATTTCAAATGTTAAAACATTTGACTTGGCTGTTACTACTACTGTCACACAACAGTAGGGTGGGGAGGGCTGTTCATACTTATCCTGGAGGTCATGGTATGGCCAGGTTTTACTGTGCTCCACTCACAGTGTGGCTCTGGGACCCAAGTCAGGGCAGAAGCATCTCACTTCTTTTTGCCACTTTTCTGAGGCTTCTGCGGATCTGTAGCTTTCATTTTGGTTATTTGGGTGTCTTGGTACAGAATGAGAGGGTAAATTAACACTCAGAGTATAGTGTGAACAAGTTCACACATTACTTCAATTAATTCTTGCAACATCCCTGGCAATGTTTACAAGACGGCTCATTACTGAAACGAGGAAGCAAAGCTGAGAGAAATGACTTTTCTATCACTTACATTCAGTACGGCAGAGAAGGGCCTGATCTGGCTTGCGTCTGTTTCACTTCTCATTCATGCTCACTCTCCTGCCATCCTGAGCTGTTTGCCTAGATGGTCTAGTCACCCATATGCTGCTGTCCCTGCCAGATACAGCCTTTAAGGGAGGTGGAAGGGGTGTGTTTTGAAACATTTGGAGGGGTTGAGAAGTCAGTGAGGCAGGGAACCTTGGGCAGATGAGGGGGAGGCTAAGGTGGGCCCTCAGCTCCATGGGACTCTGGTCCATTGGCTCTGGATGGCTGCTGGAGCCAGAACCAAGATTTTGAAAGCTTTCCTTTGATTGACTGGAGCTGGAAGAGACAGAAGGTTGTTCAGAAAGACAGCCAGCATCTGTCCCTAGTAGAAAAGCTTGAATTGCCTAAAGGCCCGATATTCACAGTATGTGAGAGAAGTGGGACCACCTAAAGACGAGACTGGGAGGGAAGACAGGAAGGTGGGGCCAGCGCTGCGTTGTCCTCACTCTCTGTTCTGCCAGTCCAGATCACTCCATCCGGCCTTTCCCCTTCCCCAGACCATCCAGACACCCCATTGCCACCCAGACTGTCTGGACATCCCTGTCTGCCAGCTCCAGATGCTGTCCTTATGACCCTTCCTGCCTGGCCAGCCCTTTTTGATGCCCTGTCCAACCAGCCCCCTCTCCACGATGCCCCACCCTGACGCACCGCTGCTAAGGTTGTGGTAGCCCATCACAGTCCACATCTCCACCTGCTGCACTTTCTCCCAGATCCTCTGCTTCTCGGTCTCCTTTTCCCAGTACTGGGTGTCCACAGGCGCCATCCACAGGGCCTGGGATTCCGCCCTGCCCACTCGACTGTCATAGCGGATGAAAGGCTGGTCGTCCACATAGCCCACAGCCAGAAACGGAGGGAGGTCCGGGCCTGGGTCTGACAGGGTCAGGTAGTAGTAATGTAGAGAGTGGGTCCCTGCAGAAACATGGATGTGATCTGCAATCAGAATAGAGTTGATGGGACTGGGGGTGGTTTGGGAGGTGAAGGGAGTGGAAACCTACCAGACCGTATTATTAACAGGATCAAAACCTGGGAAATTTGGGTTAAAAAAAAAGAAAAGAAAGAGCATCCAAATAGTCTAGACAAATAATCAAATCAATACAATTTGAGGCCAATGTTCATGTACTAAGACTTATGGGCTTTATGCCTAGAAAGGCTCTTAGACCCTCACTTAGGGTCCATTTATCCATACTTTACATTCATCTCTAATAAGTATGTGATTATCTGGTTTCCCACCTCACAATTTAAAAAAATATGATAAAAAATATCTGATTATTTTAGAAGCTTGATTCATGTGAAATTGTTCATATGCATATGAAAGCTGGACAGTGAATAAGGAAGACTGTAGAAGAATTGATGCTTTTGAGTTATGGTGTTGGAGGAGAATGTTGAACATGCCATGGCTGCCAAAAGAACCAACAGATCTGTGTTGGAAGAAGTGCAACCAGAGTGCTCCTTGGAGGCCAGGATAGCCAAACTTCGTCTCTCGTACTTGGGACATATTGTCAGGAGGGAGCAGTCACTGGAGAAGGATATCATGTTTGGTAAGGTGGAGGGTCAGAGAAAAAGAGGAAGCCAGCAAGATGGGTTGGCAAAGTGGCAGCATCAATGGGCTCAAGCATGGCAACAATTATGAGGTTGCCACAGGATCAATCAGTGTTTTGTTCTGTTGTGCATAGGGTCACTATGAGTCGGTATCGGCTTGATGGCACCTAACAACATTCATTTTTCAAAGATGACTGATAAAGGCCAGCCATCATTCTGATCTTAAAATCTGTCTTGCTAAGTTAACAGCATTTGATTTCCCTTACTGCTCCCACAACTCACATTGCTAGTCCATCTCTTTTCTCCTTAAATCCAAATGCTGCCTAAGGTTGCTCTGTACTGTGTCTTCAGAGGCCCACACTTGTCAATTTGCTTGGTTTCAGAGACAAAATCCATTCAGCAGCCTATCCTGATTCAAGCTATAAAGACAAATCGTCATAATTTTCAAAATTCAGCACACCTACGATATGGTATAATTATTAATGAGAGTATTTGAGGAGGGTTTAGATGTAAAACTATGATTCACATCATCATGTTAAAAGTGTGTTTTAGGCCCCCTTATATAGATTTATGAATATGAGATTGAGGGACACTCTGGATTATAGAAATGAATTAAATGATCAGCTGATGGTGAAAAAGGATCAGGCCAGAATATTGGGAGACTGAGGTTGTCAGAGCAGTGGAGTGATAGGGTAAGAGTGACAGTTTATGTGGTAGAAATTATGGAGCGGAATGATATTGTCATCCTTTGCTAAGAAAGAAAATAGTCACATGGAAAATCCAAGCTTACTAATAATTAGTCTGAGTCACAGAAACTGCAGTGAAGGCATTGATCTGAGAGAAGAATTCAATCAAAAGAGCCAGACTAACAGAGTGTGAAGGTCTACCCATATCTTGGCCTAAACTATATGACCCACTGATGAATTATACTCCACTTTCCCCAACTCAGCTATGCTTTCTGAGCAGTACTATGTGTTTAGGAGCCCTGGTGTGGCACTGTGGGTTTATGGGCTGGACTGCAAAGTTGGTTTGAGCTGCAAGGTTGGTGGTTCAAGCTCACCAACCACTCCTTGGAAACGCTATACAGGGTCTCTGTGGGTTGGAACTGACTCAATGGCACTTAACAACAACAACAACTATGTTTGGAGTCCTGGTCTGGCATTGTGTGTTAATGTGCTGGATTGCAAAGCTGGTTTGAATTGCAAGGTAGGCTGTTCAAACTCACCAACTGCTCCTCAGATACCCTATACAGGGTCACTATGGGTTGGAATGGACTCAACAGCACTAAACAACAACTGTGTGTTTGGCAGTCTTGTAGGCCTGGGGATACCATGAAAAACAGAACATCCTGGAATCTCTGCTCTCAGAAAGTTGACATGATAAACAAGATTTTTGTTGTTGTTGTTAAGTGCCATCAAGTCGGTTCCGTCCCATTTTGAACCTATTTAGGGTTTCCGAGGAGTGACTGGTTAGCTTGAACCACTGACCTTGTGGTTCAAAGCAACTTTGCAATCCAGCAGGTTAACCCACAGTGCCACACCAGGACTCTGACAAACAAGATAAACAAGTAAAATGTATGATAGGCTGGACAGCAATAAGGACTGATGAGAGAGAAAAATAAAGCAGGGAAATGGGAAATGTTAGGGAAGGGCTTTTATATTTCTGACTGAGTTTAGGGAAGGCCTCTCCAAAAAGGAGACTTTTGAGTAAAGATCTGAAGGAGTCAGGCATGCAAAGATCTGGGAGAAACCATTATAGGACTGCAGAGGGAACTGCATGTGCAAAGGTCCTGAGGCAGAAACATTTTTAGAATGTTTGAAGGATATTGCAATAATGTAGGAAGGGAAAAAAAAAAATGATGTGAATGAGTGTAGTAGTAGTGAAGGTTTAAGAAGGTTGAATTCTGGATCCTGTTTGGGTTCATCCAATGATGTGGATATAACTTCTGACCCAGCCCTCCCTACGTTCTGGCATCTGGTGTCCATCCTGGGTGTCAGGAAACTCTTTTGAGGACAAACTCATGACTGTGGCCCCCTCACACTGTTGACTTCTAGGTACTATTTTCTACATCCCAGTGAGGGGCCCATCAACTCTCCTCTCCTGAAAATCCCAGTGTTGTCTGCTTTATCAGATAAAACACAGCCTGTTCTCCATGAGAGCTCAGCGGTTGCCCACACCCATCTTCTATCCCAGGAAGAGGTCTCAACTAGGCCTAGACTACCACCTGGTTACCACCCAAGCCCAGGGAGGGACAGAAAAAGCCAAGGAAGCAATCACCAGATTACCTCCCCTGGAATTGTAGAGGTCACCCTCTCTGCCAGGCTCATGGAAGTGACAGATAGGTCAGCGTCAAGTACTGTAGGACTAAGGTAGGAGGAAGGGGGCCTGCATGAAACATTCTGGGGAATTTGCTTCTGCTGTGATATTGCCAGAAGTCCCTGGGTGGTACAGATGGTTAAGCACTCAGTTACTAACTGAATCACCCAGAGGCGTCTCAGAAGGTCTGTAGATCTGCTTCTGAAAGATCACCGCCTTGAAAAGCCTATGGAGCAGTTTGTAACACATGAGGTCGCCATGAGTTGGAATCAACTCCATGGCAACTCAATGGTGGTGACATTGCTTAAGGAATTGGTCACATGCCTCAGGGTCTCTGTCATCAGCCCTCCACTATCCCTCCTGGTTACTGCCAACCCCTTCTCAACAAAGAGCAGCCAGTCTCCCACTACACTTAAGCATGCTGTTATTGTTGTTGTTGCGTGCCATCGAGTCAGTTCTGACTTATAGCAATTCTGTATAGGGTTTCCACGGAGCAGATGGTGGGTTTGAACTGCTGACCTTGTGGTCCAAACTGATCTTGTGATCCAGTGCATTATTTCTTTAACTGAGGGAAGGGGAAGGAGATGATTGGTCTCTCCCTCCAGCACCTCCCCAGGAGACTATTTTGCATCTGTTCCACCTCCCACAATACTCTTGGCATTGCCACTCTCTAGCTGTGTGGCATTGCAGATGCTATTTAGGAACTCCAGGTCTTGGGTTCCACATCTGTAAAGTAGGGGCAATTAACCCTCCACAGTGCTATGAGTATTAAGTGAAATCATGAATGTAAGGAAGAAATATGGATATGGAGGAAGACTTTACAGATACCACAATTCTTGTTACTCTCCCCCTTCCTATTCTTAAGAGGGACGTGGACAAGGGATGGAGAGAGCTGGTGGGAGAGGCTAGAGGTGATTGAGTGAGGGGGTCAGCCCTCTATGGGCTGGGACACAGCCTTAGACACCCTCCTGTGTTCCCTACCTTTCCCTTGAGAGGGTCTACTCAGATTCCCAGACTATGCATCCTCTCTCCTCCTGAAGGCTGGAGGCTTTGGGTTTCTATTATTCCTGTCTCTTCTTCAGCAGGCAGCACAGGGGTCTTACCTCTAGGCCATGGCTTGTTTTCTAACTCCAGACTGGCCAGCTCTGACATCACCTCTTTTGCAAAGGAAGCTGGACCATCAGCTACCACAGGCAGCCCCCAGGGACTCTCTGCAAGGGTGAATGGGGAGAGGGAAGTATGAATCTCAAGGCATAAATATCCCACATACCCTTGTTGACCAGTAGGAGAAATGACAGAGATGCTATAAAGTGATAATGAGAGGCACATTCAAGGGGTAGAGGAAATGCCGGTGTCATGAAATGACTTCCTTAATGTGGTAATTTGTCTTGGTTCTTTGGAAAAACAGCTTGAGAGATCTTTCCTGTAAGGCTTGAGGAGTTAGTTACCTTTGTCCTAGTTTTCTACCCAGAGGGTTTGTTACTTTTGTCCAGGTTGACTAACATTTATTTGGCAAGCTATAAACAGCTTGTTTTTTTGTCAAGTGGTTTGCCTTCTGCACTATAACTGCTATGCACCTTGCAGGGATTGGTCAATATACCCATGCAAATGAAGTGACTATGGACTATGCAAATGAGATGACTATAGCCTACTATGTAGATAAAGTATCTGTGGCCTACTGAGAAGGGATTGGTTAATTTGTGCCACTCTCCCTACTTCCCCCCAGGAGCCATTCCTTGAAATTGGCAAGGAGTTGTGTATACAGTTGATCCCTGAACAAGGAGGAGTGGGAATGTTAGAGGTACCCACTCTCTGCTACTCTTTCACCCCTGAATAGGTAAAAATCTGTACATAACTTTTAACTCACCAAAAACTGAACTACTAACAATCTAATGTTAACAGACGCTTTACTGATAACATAAATAGTCAATGCACACATATTTCATAGGTTATACGTATTTATGGTGCTATAGGATAAGCACTATACTGTGAACAACAAGGGCGGTGATTCAAACCCACCAGCTGCTTCTCAGAAACCCTACACAGGATTGTATGAGTTGGAATAGACTTGATGGCACTTAGCAACAACAACAACAAATGTATTATATTACATTCATATAAAAGCTGCATTTCAATACATGATAAAGTTACTTTACAAAGAGTACAGGTTTTCACACCTGCTGTGTGGCTGTAATGACAGCTTCATTTTTTTTTTTTTTAAACGATTGTTACACTGGATTAATTTATCTTGAAATGAGGGGCAACCAGAGGTGCAGACCTCAATCTGTAATACATATCAAACAATTCAACTTCTTCTTGTAATGTCACGACTATTCATTCTCTGCTTCTTGGGAGCACTTCTGACATCCCTAGTTGCACTTCATTATGGGTCCCATGGAGTTATTCAAGGTTTAAGGTATCACACTAAACATGATGAAAAATACATGAGAACCAGGAGAGATCGTCTTTTAATGTGTGCAAATTACTGGAGAGGAACTGCTCATGTGGAGATGATTTCAAAATCTGCATAGAAGTGGACCCTTGCAGTTCAAACTGTGTTGTTCAAGGGTTAACTGTAAATGTAGCCAGGTCCCCAGAGGTTTTTCAAACAGAAAGAAGCAGGAAGAGAAGCAGCAGGAAGAAGAAGAAAGTAAAAAGAAAGAAGCAGAGTCAGGGAGAGGAGAGAGGAATCTCCCAAAAGAGCTGTCCTACAGGCTAAGGGCTGTAACACTGAAGGCAGTGAGAGTCCCAAAGGGGCCCAGTGGCACTGTTGGCAGTGATAGATGGCAGGGTCAAGAGAAGCCTGTCCTGAGGGGTTCCCGAGGACACCTGCAAGGCTGAGAGGAGCTGAGAGAGCTCTCCTTCACTAAAAGGGAAGATTTTGACTTCATGTTTCCTGATTCTGAGTTGTACACTGTTACTTCCTTAATAAGCCACTTAACTGTAAATACAATCCTGTACTCTGTTATTTCCTTAATGAACCATTTAAGTATAGCTATAGTTTGTGAGTTCTGTGAGCTGTTGCAGTGAATTGCCACAACTAAATGGGAGATAAAAGAGTGCTGAGGGGAGGGAGAGTGGCCAGAGACTGAGTGGTATAGTGGCTTGGAGAATGTGGGAATTATA
>NW_006409010.1:185547-191100 GCF_000296735.1 Chrysochloris asiatica | reverse complement strand
GCCATCAAGTTGGTTCCGACCCATAGCAACCCTGTGTAGGGTTTCTGAGGAGTAGCTGGTGGGTTTGAACCACCGACCTTGCAGTTCAAACTGACTTGCAGTCCAGCACATTATCCTTCAGTGCCATGCCATACCAGGACTCACTCTCTCTCTCTCTAATATATATATATATATACACTTGACCTCTGTATCATAGGAATTGGTTTTGTGCAGATTTTTATATTAGAAGTTATTTCTACACTGGAATAGTGCCTCAAGGTGACTGGAAACTTTCCCCACATTAGACAAAGTCCATGTGTGCTCTGGACCTTGCTGTTTTATTTAACAAACACTTCTAGTACTGGGCTTTCTTCCACAGTGTTACAAGAATTAATTCATAGAATATTCATTGCAATCCTGTGAGACAGACACTGATTGTCTTTATGCAGAGAGGAAGAAAGCCAGGCTTTGATCTTGGGCATCCTGTCTACCCTGATGGCACTCCATCTCTGCCAGTGGTTCTCCACTCTTATCCCCTAGAATAATTCAGGGAGTTTTGACAATCCTGCCAATGACACTAACTTAGCTGGCCTGAAGCGAGGCAGGCTTCTGGGGAATGCATATATGCCACCTTTCTGGCATTGTCCTCTCAGCCCTGCCCAGAATACTCAGTTGTTCTTGTGGTATTAGCAGCCAGCTCTGTGCTGTGAACTTCCTCACCTCTATGCCCAAGCCCTGATCTCTTCTCTTACAATTTAAATAATTTTGACAAACAGCTACTGAGTGCCTATCACAAGCCAGGCATTAATCTGTGTGGGGACACAGACAAAAGCAAAGACAGACAAGGAGTTCATGGTCTGGCAGAGAAGAGGGACAATTCAACAAGCAAGGCCAGCAAGGAATGCAGAGAATGACAAGTGTTAGGGAGCAGGAAGTGCCAAGCATTGGGGACCACACTCGGGTGATGCAGTACAGAGATTAGGAGTCTTGGAAACTGAAACCTGGAGGAAACCTCACCATCTATGAGTTACCAGGCAAGTGGGCTAAGGTAAGGAGGGAAGAATGTTCTAGGTTGTCCCTGCTTGCATCAGCATCACCTATGAATTTGTTGTTGTTAAGTGCCGTCAAGACAGTTCTGACTCATAGCGATCCTGTATAGGGTTTCCGAGGAGCAGTTGATGAGGTTGAACTGATGACCTTCAGTTCAAACTGACCTCAGCGGTCCAGTGCATTAACCCACAGCGCCACACCAGGACTTCATTTATAACATATTGTTGTTAGAAATCTGAATGCTTTGGCCCCACCTTAGCTCTACTGAATCACTAACTCTGGTGGTGGGGATCTGCTTTTTGTAGTCTTTTTGGAAGACTGGTGGTTCTGTGGCACAGCAAGTTTCTCTAGGCAGAATGATTAGCCAGTAGGAATGTTTGGAAAAACAGTCTATGGTGTGTTCAGAAAGACCAAGGTCATAAGTAGGCTGCAAATGTGGAAGATGAGTCTGGGGAGGAAAAAAAGGGTTAAATTATCTTTCTATGCCTCAATTTTTCCATCTGAAAAGTACTGTTGGGAGGGTTAACTAAGCTGTATGATTAACACCTAAATACTGTCTGGTATGAGGCAGGTACTATTGGAAATATTTGTTAGCTCAATCCAACTGCGAGGCCATGTAGGTAGAGGTCATAACACTGGAGCTCAGGGGCAAGGATGAGGGAACACTGAGTCCTGGGGTAGGATGAGACTGCCATGGAGGACAAAAAAGATGGGGCAA
The DNA here is from genome assembly GCF_000296735.1 of Chrysochloris asiatica. Classification (NCBI taxonomy): domain Eukaryota; kingdom Metazoa; phylum Chordata; class Mammalia; order Afrosoricida; family Chrysochloridae; genus Chrysochloris; species Chrysochloris asiatica. The sequence continues at coordinate 189,353 of NW_006409010.1, read as the reverse complement.
AGTGAGAAGGGCCTGCAGAGGCCCCTGAGGAGGAAGGAGGAAGTGAGGAGAAAGAAAATCAGAATTCTCAGTGTCTGTGAGCCCTTGAAGTCCCATAGGAAGATCCTTCTCAGTGAGCCCACAGAGGTATATTAAGTCTGCCATGCCCCCTATTCTTGTCAATGCCTGCAGCACATCTAGCCAGGTGTCCAGGCCAGACATCATGAGTGCTCCTTTTCCACTGCTCTTCCCCATCCCAGTTGCTAATTCTAGCTTTTGTCATCACCAGCTTTGAATCTATATTAATGTATCTCTAGTGTTTTTCATCCCAAGGACCACAGCCTGTTTCTGCCTTTCACCTCTTAACCTGGTCAGGACTCCCTGCCTCACTCTCCTAGAGGTAGTATGGGCTCCTGTGCCAGCCTGCCTGGGCCTAAGTCTTAGCTGGATATACAACTTGGGTAGCCAGTTAACCTCCTGGAGTTCCAGTTTCCCTCTATTCATCAAGAGGATAATAACAGTATCCTAGCCACACTCCCCTGAATCGTTGTTGTTGTTAAGTGCTGTGGAGTCAGTTCCTACTCATAGCAACCCTGTATAGGGTTTCTGAGGAGCAGCAGGGGTTTTGAACCACCAACCTTGTGGCTTAAACTGACCTTGTGGTCCAGTGCATTATCCTGCAGAGACACACCAAGACTCCACTCCTTTCAATAGCTCTTGATATTTGCTCCCTGAAAGTCACTGTCTGCTCTGCAGATCAGATCTGTCACTTTCTCACATTAGCTTCTGAAAGGGAAAGCCTGACTTTCCTGGCCTGGCATTCAGGAACATTTATTTGTGAGAGGGCCTGCCAGGAACCCCTGGCCACCATCCCCACCTTACCATCTTCTTCCTGCAATTTGAAGCACTCAAGATTTTATCCCTCCACTCCTTTTCTCCCTGGCTTTGGTATCCTGACATCCTTGAATAACCCTGATCCACACAGCTACTGGGCCTTTGTGCACTCATCTATTCCCGTCAGCAGGCCTAGAATCACCTATGTGTCCCTATTCTCACACTAAGGAGGGGATAGAAGAAGGGGAAGCATTCTTAACCTGGAGACAACGAATCTCCAGGAGATGTGTGAACCTGGAAATCTGAGCTCAGGAATTTCAACTTGGATGGAACAAAATGACCTCTTTATTTTTATTAACTTCTAGTTGAAATTTAGTCTACCCTTCCACAATGACTGGAGACAGCAAAGCAAGAAGGGTTAGCAAGAGGATTTCCGGCAAGATGGCCAACTAGGCAGAAGCACTACACGGACCCTCTATAAGAAAGATACGAGAGACCAAAGGAAACAGACACAGATGAAAACCCTGGAGCCCTGAGTGTCAGTGGAAAGGTTAAAGAACTGGACTGAGTGCATGCGGGGAGAAGCTGAGCAGGGACAGTGAGAGAAGGAGACCGATTGACAAATGGCCAGTCAGACATGGTGTGACCAACAGAAGGTAGCCTGGCAGAGCAGATTCACAAATGAGATGGAAAAAGTTTGATTCCTTCTTTTTGCTCCATGCTCCCTTGGTGACTAGACGTGTTGGTCACCTCCCACCCTCATCTAGTCCCAGCTCAGACCCGGTTCACCAAGAGTTCAGAGCTACATGGTGGGGAGCCATGCCAGTGTGTGAGGTGGGGGCCAGCTATGTGGCTTTGGTGCACAGCTTTGGTGCCTGGATTCAAGCAGGCTCCACTCCAGACCTACAGAACCTAAAGAACCATCAGACCAGCATTTAACCAGTCACCCTGTTCCCAACTACTCTGTGGTCCTAACAGACACTGAAACCAGCTCTATCAAGGGCCTCCATGGACTGCTGCTGGATTGAGTACCTTGAACATCAATAAGGAGGCCAATAGGAACTCCATGTAGGGCCAGGAACTCTGCTGTCACATCCCTCCCACACCCACTTCTTGAGCTTCTTGGCTTGCAGGAGCTCCCCTACCCTGAGCTTTCTCCTCATCAGGTTCAACAGCTAGACTGTTTTTGTTTTTTCCCTTTTAAAAAAAAATTGTTTATTCTTTTTCTTCCTTCTTCTCTTTCCATTCCTTTGAATTTTATCATTTCTATCTCTACTATAGACCTTTTTTTCCTTTCTGTTTCCCATTTTCCCTCTTCTTTTTATCCCTTTTGATCTTTCTTTACTACTCACCACTCTTTCTCTTTTTAGCTTCCTTTTCCCTGGCTTTTCTAAGTTTTTTTTATTTTTAATTTTTTATTTTTGCTTTTCCTTTCTTCCTTTTATTTCCTCGTATTTTTCTCTTCTATAGCTCCACTTTCCTGTCCTTCTCTTCTTTAGTTATCCATAGTGGGGTTTTTGTGGGGTTTTTTTTCTTTCTTCCTTTTATTTTCTGCCTTGTAGCTCTTATGTCTTTTCCCTGTACCTCTTATGTCTTTATAGTTACTATATTATTTTTTTCTGGATGTTGCAAGTTTTTACTTTTTTTTCCCTTTGATATTCTGTCTTTTTATTATTGATTCCTTATTTGTTTATTCTTTTGTCTTCTTATCTGTGTGTGGGAAAGGAAAAGAGCCAGCAATCTTGTCCATACAGCCCAGTCACAACTGTACCCCTAGAGTTCCACCCACTGGGCAAGAGCCAGTACCAGTTCCTATAACACCTGATCAATGATAGACAGCAGCCAACATAAGCCAAACCCACCCTAAGCTGAGGTGCACAATTGGTGAATGAGAACAGTGTACACACTTATATTCTCTAACTACACCCATGGGAGACAGTTGGTGAGAGCCTGTGGACACACTAACATAAAATAATCAATTAAATACAAATACAACAACCCACAATGTTCCAGAAAGAAACAACAATTTTAGCTCACAAGAAGAAATAAGAGAGAATGGCTCAAATAAATGATCAAGATGTAGAGCCAGAAAACATTTCTGAGGAAGAAAAGGTAATGGAATTAACTGAAAAAGAATTCAAAAGTATGATAATTAGGTACCTTCAAAGAGCCAATAGAAAGATCAAGGAAAGCATGGAGAACAGTGAAAAAACTTTGGAAGAAATGAGGAAAACACTACAAGAACAAACAGACAAAATAAATGTAAATTTTGAAGTAATACAAAACCTGTGAATAGAAATCCAGAATGTTAATATTAAGATCTCAGAAATGGACAATATATTGAAAGGGAAAAGGAGTAGATGTGAAGTAATGAAAGTTCAAATAAGTGAGTTTGAAGATAATCTCTCAATACTAGTATGTTAGAAGAAAAATCAAAAAAAGGAATGAAAAATCCAAAGAAAGTTACGTAGAACACCATGAAGAGGGACAACTTACAGGTGAATGGAGTTCCAGAATAGGAAGAGACAATAAAAAGCACAGAGAAAATTGTTGGACTGTTGCAAGCAAACTTCCCTAACATCATGAAAGACGAGAAGGTAACCATTCAAGAAGGTGAATGCACCCCAAACAGAACAGACCCCAAAAGAAAAGCACCAAGATTTATCATAATCAAACTCTCCAAAACCAAAGACAAGAAAACAATCCTGAGAGCAGCTCCAGAAAAACAAAAAGTTATCTACAAAAGAGAACCAGTAAGACTTGTTGATGTTGTTGTTAAGTGTTGTCTAGTCAGTTCTGATCCATAGCAACACTGTATATGGTTTCCAAGGAGTGGCTGGTAAGCTTGAACTATCGACCTTGAGGTTTAAGCTGACTTTGCAGTCCAGCACATTAGCCCACAGCACCACAGCAGAAACCATGCAGGCAAGAAGGCAATGAGATGATATATACAAAACTCTGAAAGAAAAAAAAATTGCCAACCACGAATCATA
>NW_006409010.1:183814-185447 GCF_000296735.1 Chrysochloris asiatica | reverse complement strand
TCTGTCTTTTTATTATTGATTCCTTATTTGTTTATTCTTTTGTCTTCTTATCTGTGTGTGGGAAAGGAAAAGAGCCAGCAATCTTGTCCATACAGAGCTGAGTGGGAAGTGACCAGCTGATATGAAATGGGGGGATATGCACAAGAATGCCCAAACTTGCTGACAGCTTTGATGGCCTGATGACTAGAGTTCGACTAAAGGAAGATAAAGAAATTTGATAAAGAAGCAAATGTAACTGGCTACAATTTGATGAACTTGACCTATACTTATGGATGTTGTTGTTATGTGCTGTGGAGTCGGTTCTGACTCATAACGACCCTACATAGAGTTCCCAAGGCTGTAAATCTTTACAGGAGCAGAAAGTCTCCTCTTTCTCTCGCGGAACAGCTGGTAGTTTTGAATTGCTGACCTTGAGGTTAGCAGCCCGATTTATATCCACTTATGGATGTAGTAGCTCAAAATACCAACCCAGAGGGAAGGAGTCTTCACTTCAAGGATACAGCCTATTCCCTCAGTATACAGAGTTAATAGGGACAGGCAACTTAGGCATTGGCTACCTAAAATGGGGGAAGGGGAGCTGTAAAGGCACAAAGTGGCTGGTTTACAAGTTTCAAAAAGGAAACTTTAGTTTCAGAGTGTGTGGGGGAAGGTAGAATCCCCACAAAATAGTTTTCCTCTTGTGTAGATGGGTCTGGTAAAAGGACATGGTGGTAGGATTGTTTTGATTCAATAATGAGTAATTGTTATCATGGCTTATTGCCATGGTCACAACTGTAAAGGTAGAAGTTATGTAACAAAAAGGGGGCGTAGTTATTCTTACCTTCCAGGAACAGAGAACTGTAGGACCATCAAGAGACAAGAGTGTGAGCGGAACATGGGACCCTAACCAGAAAAGCAGCAACACCAGAGATGGAGGCAGAGGTGACGGCAAGGACAGATAGAGCCGCTGACGACTCTAGACTCATGGCAAGAGAAAGGCTGCATGTTGGCAGTCAGGAGGCTGGCTTGCAGAAGGTGCCCTTTGGTTGTTTAAATGACTATATATTCCTGTGTGTTATTGTGTACATCAAAAACAAAACAAAACAAACCAGAGGGAATAGAAGCAAATACTGTTAACTGATGATACATGGAAGGGATTGTAATCATTGCAAAGAAACTAAATACGATAGGTTGAGTGCAAAACCGATATTCTACCACTCAATCACAATAAAAACTTAAAAAAAAAAGGAAACTCAGAAAGATTTAGTAAACATTAGCAGAGCAGAATTGAAAATACAAAGAAAACCCACAAACAAAACTCAGTACAGAAAATGATGTGGAACAAAGAAACCAGCAGCACACACACACATACAAGAGCAAAAAGACAACAACAACAAAAAATCCTTCAATATTCTGTCTATAAGAGACACACATCAAAAAGATGGAGACAGTCTAAATGCCCATCTACAGAAAAATGATTTAACAAACTTTGGCACATACAATGAAATACTATCTAATTCTGAATAATAATGATGAATCTGGGAAACACCTCACAACACGGGTGAACCTGGAGGACATTATGCTGAGTGAAATTAGTGAATCACAAAAGGACAAATAATGCATGAAACTAAATTTCTTATCAAGGGAGACAAGA
>NW_006409010.1:182003-183714 GCF_000296735.1 Chrysochloris asiatica | reverse complement strand
TGATATATACAAAACTCTGAAAGAAAAAAAAATTGCCAACCACGAATCATATACCCAGCAAAGCTGTCCCTAAAATATGATGGTGAAATTAGGACATTTCCTGATAAACAGAAATTAAAGGAATTTGTAATAATGAGACCAACTTTACCAAAAATGCTAAAGGGTATTCTTTAGACTGAGAAACAACAGTAGCAGAGAATAACCTGAGAGTACTATACATGACAACAACACCCAGAACTCAATCCAGAAATGTTGTTGTTGTTACATGCCATTGAGTCAGTTCCAATTCATAGCTGCCCTGTATAGGGTTTCCAAGACATTAAATATTCAAGGGAGAAAAAAGTCTCATCTTTCTCCTACGAAGTAGCTGGTGGGTTCAAACAGCAGCCCTCGTGGTTTGCAGCCCAGTGTTTATCATATATTGTTGTTGTTGTTAAGTGCCATCGAGTAAGTTCCAACCCATAGCAAGTCTGTATAGGGTTTCCAAGGAGCAGCTGGTTTATCATATAGAAGTATTAAAAGTAAAACAAACCTGTTGTTGTTGTTGTTAAGTGACGTCGAATCATAGATCTGATCCATAGTAACCCTGTATATGATTTTTGAGGAATGGCTGATGAGCTTGAACTACCGACCTTGCAGTTCAAACCGATTTTGCAGTCTAGCGCATTAACCCACAGTGCCACACCAGGACTCCAAACATGCAAGACTGAATATAGGGAACCAGAGATATCAATTTATTATGAAAACTACAAAGCATAAAGAAGGAATAGTGTAGATCTAGAACTTCCAAAAGGCAAGGAAGTTAAGTAGATTTCAAGATAGAACAGACTTTTAAGTAGGGGAAAATGTTAGTAAATTTCCAGATAATCTCAGAGAAAATGAATACATCTGAACATCAAAATAAAAAGAGAAGAGGAAAATCATGTTAAGATTCTTGACTGTCTTATAGATATTGGTTTCCCTTGCCTACTATTGTAAAAGTGGGATAGAAAGAAATATTGGCAAATAGGATTACAGAAAACTTGTAAGACTGTCTTCAACCTATAACTGATTGCAATACTTTAAAGGGGTTCTAGAATGTGTCCAGTGAAATAGGCTTTTTGCAGAGCCTTTGTAGTATATATGACCTTCAGTGGAATCCTGAGCCCATCCAGAACCTTCTGAGTTGGGACACTACCAGTTGGAAGGACATTCAGGTCAGCCTGAAGCAGTTAGAGGAACAGAAGACACTTCTTGAAAGAAGGACCAGCAAGAAAAAACAAAAACAAAAATGGCAGTCTGTTTGGTTATTACAAGAACAAGCAAACTGTTTACCAGGGAGCCATCAAGGCAAGCAATCAAGTCCCTCCAGAACAAACCACTTTCTGAACAAAACTGAAATTCAAAGGGAACACATGAGCAGGCATATAAGCTCACTGGTGACTGTGTTGGTCTACATGTGAGTGGAAGTGGGGGAAATGTAGTAATAAAGATATGGGCTGAGTTCTATAGACATGCTCCATAGACTTCTGTCAACCTTGATGTAAGAGAAAGAAGATGAAGGGCTGGTTGGTCCAAAGTTTGGGGAGATTTGGGAACTCCTGAGCCCATGGACACTGATCTAGTCACTGGGGGCTAGAGCTGAGTGGGAAGTGACCAGCTGATATGAAATGGGGGGATATGCACAAGAATGCCCAAACTTGCTGACAGCTTTGATGGCCTGATGACTAGA
>NW_006409010.1:171592-180038 GCF_000296735.1 Chrysochloris asiatica | reverse complement strand
ATCTATGATGGCTGGGGGTTAGGGACAGGGGAAAGGAAAATTATTCATGGACTAGAGGGTGGACATACGTTAACATGGGTGACAGGGTAGACAATATACAAGAGGGAGGTTAGCAAAGGAAAGATGAAGGTAGCAGAAGACACAGGGAGGAATGCAACTTTAAAGTGAATAGAAGTAAATATTGTTAACTGTTGGTATAAGGAAGGGATTGCAATCATTATAATAAAACAAAGTATATGATTTGTTGAATCTAAAACTGATGATCTGCTCTGTAAAACTTCACTCAATTCACAACAAAAAGTTAAAAAAAAAAAAAAAAAAGGTTTAGCAAGACCTGTGCTTTAGTCTCCAGTGTAAATTATAGCTGTTTTTAGTTCACATAATTGTTGCAGTTACATGCTTTGCTATCCTTACTACTTCCAAATTTCAAAAGTTATTAACTTTGTTGCGATTTAACACATTATTCAATTGTTAAATTAAGAAAAGCTGTGTAGAATTTATAATTAATCTTTTTTATTTAAAAATATTTTTATAACTTTATTGCAATATAATTGGTTCCTCTGAGTTGTTATTTTGTGTGGTTAAGTCCCCTCCCATAAGGTTTTCTAGATTGTAACTTCTATAGGAGTCCTGATGTGGCGCTGAGGGTTAATGTGCCAGTCTGCAAAGCCGTTTGAACTTCAAGGTCGGGGGTTCAGGTTAACCAGCTGCTCCTCGGAAACAACCCTCTACAGGGTCGCTATGGGTCGGAATTGACTCGATGGCACTTAACAACAACAACAATCTTTATAGGAGCAGATTGCCAGGTCTTTTCTCCCATGGATCCACTGACTTTCGGTTAGTGGCCGAGCATTTAACCATTATGCCACTATAGCACCTGTTTGGTTTCTCTGTAATACTGTGGATTTCATTTGATATATTAAAAAGCATTCTGAGAAGTGGTCCATGGCACACAAAAGGTTAAGTCCTCTGGCTCCAGGTTCCAGTGCTGCCATCTAGTGTCCTCTCTGGGCCTTATTTTATTGTTAGCTGCGCGGGGAGGAGACGGTAACCAACAAAGTGCTGGCGCTGCTCAGTCCGGCCCAACCCCATGATCAGGTGTGCGACGGATCAATGATCGGCTTTCGCAGGCTAACTTTCAGAAGCAGACGATAGACCTTTAATTCTAGTCCAGCTTAATCCGAAGCGCCACTCACTGTTTTGCAAGCCTCCACTACGGGATGGATGGACGGTGACTACCTATAAAATGTTTTGGTTGGGAATCTAACCCCGTCTTCCTCATCATAGGTGAGAAGTCTACCACTGGACCACCATTGTCCCCAGGTATATTTGAGTCATCTGAGAGCCGAAATGGCCTCATGGATATAAAACACTTAGAACAGAACTTGCCTAAAGCACACCAGGTGTTAATACAATGTTGGTTGACACTGCCCCCTGCCGACGCTAATAACCAGCCAGCACCAGTGTGACTGGGTGGACGTGTCTCTTGGGTGTGCCTACATCCAGAAGGATTGAGTCTAGGATGTCGTTAGACTGGCAGAACCGAAATTCGGGAAGAATAGAAATTTGGGGCCAGGTCAGAAAAATCCCCATTGCCCTTCCTCACTCTCCACTTCCATCAAAAGGAGAGATCTTTTTTCTAGTACTTCTAACACAACCTGAGCCAATGGAGCAGAAAGCTTCAAAGCAATCCTGATATGGGAATTACTTGGTAGGAGCTCTGGTGGTGCTTGTAGGGTAAGCACTGACCTGCTAATCACAAGGTCTGCAGTGCAAACCCACGATCAACTCCAAGGGAGAAATATGAGATTTTCTGCTCCCCAAAAGATGTAAAGCCTTGAAAACCCTATTGTTGTTGTTGCTGTTAGGTGCCATCGAGTCGGTACCGACTCATAGCGACCTTATGCACAGCAGAACGAACCACTGACGGATCCTGGGCCAACCTCATTACTGTTGTCACGCTTGAGTCCATCGATGCTGCCACTTGGTCAATCCATCTTGTTGGGGGGGTCTTCCTCTATGAGTGGGAATCAACAACGGCAGAGTTTATTTTTCTGACTTGGTATTCCTGGATCTTGTCTGATCTTGGAAGTAAGTAGGATCTGTCCTGGTTAGTAGTTGAATGGGAAAAGACCTAAAAATACCAGCTGCTGAGGAGTTGGGGTCCTGTTGTGGCCTGTAGGATGAACACTGGACTGCAAGGACGGTGGTTCAAACCCACCAGCCAGCCGGTCCTTGGAAACTCTATACAGGGTCGTTTTGAGTTGAACCGACTGGATGACATTTAACAACAACAACACAATTAAGTGGAAGGGGAAGTGTCAGTTTCGTTCTGCCCCCACCCAGTGTCCCTCCCCTTCCCCCCCCTCCCCCCAGCTTCCTCAAGGCCCTTTTCCCAATTATCCAACAGAAGCTGCCTCCTCCGGAGAGATTTCCTGGCCATACCCCAAGGGTGGGTTCTGGGAGGAGGGGGTCACGGTTCTCCCACCCCCACCACGCATCGCACTGGATTGTGGGGGTCCTCACTTGCAGGGGCGCTCTTTGTGACCGGGATCCCGTCCTAGCCCTGGACTCACTGCTCCCCAGATCCTGGTCAGCGCTCCAGCTCACCAACCCCCACCCCCTAAATTCTGGAAGTGGTCTCCCCACTCTCAGCCGCTCTTTTCCTCATCTCTCCCAACATCTCCCACGATAAGATGGGAAAAGATTCCCACTTCTTCTCAACCGCCGCCTAGCCGGGCCTCTCACCTACTGCGCACTTCCGCACCAGTCCCAGCAGAAGCAGCAGCTGTAGCGGCGATCGGACGTGCGCGCTCCGGGGGCTTTGCGGACCCCGGATGACCAGCTTCACGCGCTGCTCCAGTTTGACAGTCCTTAGCTGTAGGGCCAGTGGACCAAAGCCATCCTCTGTAGGGCTTGCGGCTGGAAGGGCTCTTAGACTGCGAAGGGGCCTTCCCTACTCGAGCTCTCTAGCGCCTCCGGTGTCCGCCTGAGTTGCTGCCCCAGGCCCAGTAGGATGTGCAGTGGCCTGTCCCAGAGATCCTGGAGTAGTCCTACAACCAGTATCCCTTCTCTCCGGAGCCCCTTTGGGAGTAGAAAGCAGAGGAACTATAAAAGGAAACCAATTATGTTGAAAACTGTGAAATGTAGCATCGTTAATTGCTAGGCGCCTTCCAGCTGATTCTGACTCATAGTGACTCCTATGTACAACAGAATGAAACACTTCTGGGTCTTGCATCATCCTCACAATTGTTACATTTGAGCCAATTGTTGCTGCCACTGTGGCAGTTTATCTCATTGAGGTCTTCGTCTTTTTCACTGACTATCCCCTTTACTGAGCATAATGTCCTTCTCCAGGGACTGGTTCTTCCTGACAACATGTCCGACAGATGAACTGTGACAGGTGAAGTCACCATCCTTACTTCTTAGGAGCATTCTAGCTGTATTTCTTCCAAGATAGATTTGTTTGTTCTTCTGACAGTCATGGTACTTTCAATATTCTTCGCCAACATCATAATTCAAACGCATCTATTCTACAGTTTTCCTTATTTATTGTCTAAATTTCACATACATATGAGGGATTGAAAATACCATGGCTTGGGTCAGGTGCAGTTTAGTCCTTATACTGACATCTTTGATCTTTAACAACTTAAAGAAGTCTTTAGCAGCATATTTGCCTAACGCAATATGCCTTTGATTTCTTTACTGTTACTTCCATGAGTGTTGATTATAGATCCAAGCAAAATGAAGTCTTTGAAACTTTCAAGATTTTCTTCATTTATCATGATATCTATTGGTCCAGTTGTGAAGATTTGTGTTTTCTTTACATTGAGATACACCTCATACTGAAAGCTGTAGTCATTAATCATCAGTACGAATTTCAAGTTCCTGACAGTTTCAGCAGAAGTCCTGGTTTGATGCTGTATGATAAGCACTGAATTGCTAACTATAAGGTTGGTGGTTCAAACTCACCAGATGCCCCTCAGAAACCCTCTACAGGGTCACTGTGAGTCTGAAGTAACTGGATGGCACTTAACAACAACAGCAGCAGCAGCAGCAGCAGCAGCAATCTCAGCAAGCAAGGTTATGTCAGTTGCATATTGCAAATTGTTAATGACTCTTCCTCCAATCCTGATGCCGCATTTTTCTTCATATAATCCAGCTACTCAAATTACTTGCTCAGCGTACAGATTGAATAAGTATGGTGAAAGGATACAACTCTTGCACACACTTTTCCTGATTTTAAACCATTCAGTATCCCCTCATTTTGTTTGCCTCTAGGTCTATGTACAGGTTCCTCATGGGCACAATTAAGCGTTCTGAATACCCATTCGTTGCAATATTATCCATAGATCCACACAGATGAATGCCTTTGCATAGTCCATAAAGCACAAATAAACAGCTTTCAGTCAATAACCATCTGTCATCAGCAATGACATTATTAGTTCTACATATTTTTCTGAATCCAGCTTGAATTTCTGGTAACTCCCTGTTGATGCTGTTCTGTAATCAAATGTGAATTATCTTTAGCAAAATTTTGCTTGTATGTGATAAAACTAATATTGTTCAATGATTTCTGCATTCTGTTGGGTCACCTTTCTTTGGAATGGACACAAATCTGTATCTCTTCCAATTGGTTGGCCAGGGAGCTGTCTTCCAAAATTTTTGGCATAGATGAATGAGTGCCTCCAGTGCTTCATCAGATTGTTGAAATACTTCAGTTTATATTCTGTTCGTTCCTGGAGTCTTGTTTTTCACCATTGTCTTTAGTGCAGCTTGGATTTCTTCCTTCAATACTATCAGTTCTTGATCATATGCTACTTCTTGAAATGGTTGCATATTGACCCGTTCTGTGTATCTGCCATCTTCTTTTGATGTTTCCTGAGTTACATATTTTGCCCATGTTGTTATTGTTGTATATGGTTTCTAAAGAGCAGCTGGTGGATTTGAACTGCATACCTTGTGGTGCGCAGTCAAGTGCTGATCCTACAGTGCCACATCAGGAGTCCATTTTGCCCACAGAATCCTTCAATATTGGAAGTTGAGGCTTGAATTTTTCCTTCAGTTCTTTCAACTTGAGAAATACTGAACAAGTTCTTCCCTTTTGGTTTTCTAATGTCAGGCCTCTGCACATTTCATTATAATACATTGTCTTCTTCAGCTGCCCTTCAAAATTTTCTGTTCAGTTCTTTTCAATCTTTATTTCAGTTGCTTTAGCTTCTCTATATCTGAAAGCAGGCTTCAGAGTCTCTTCTGACATCCATTTTGGTCTATTCTTTCTTTCTTGTCTTTTTAATGACCGTTGGCTTTCTTCATATATGTTCTTGCTGTTCATCCCATAACTCCTCTGGTTTTTGGTCGTTACTCCCTAATGCATCAGATCTGTTCTTAAGATGGTCACTTAAGGTGGGATATATTCAAAGTCACATATTTTGGCTCTCCTAGGGTGTTTTTTTAATTTTCTCCAGGATCATCCTGAACTTGCATATGAGTGATTGAAGATTGGTTCCACAGCCTGCCCTGGCCTTGTTTTGGCTGATGATAGTCAGTTCTCCATCTTCTCGTCCCACAGATGTAGTAGTCAATCTGGTGAGGTCCACGTGCATAGTTGTTGTTGTTGTTGTTGTTGTTGTTTTTAATAAATGTTTTATTGTGAATTGTGTGATAGTCTACATGGGAGAACATTAGTTTTACATTCATTCTATCATCTATCGTTTCATTGGCATAGTTACCATCCCATTCATGCATCCTCACCCAACCAAAGGGTGAACCCTGTAAGCCTGCACACACACCCCCCACCACAGTCCTCAGCCCCTTTCCCTCTCTGGATCCCAAGTCCCCAGCCACACCATCTTTTGACATTGTCTTCTCTGTCTCCATATCAGGCCTCACTGCTTCTCTGGGTAGGATCCCGCTCTCCCACTTTCTCCATTGATGGTCCTAGGGTCCTCCACTCCTAGACTGAAAAGTTAATCACTCCCCTCCTTGCTACAAAGTGTCCACCTTTAGATTTCCAACCCTCACAACAATCCTGATAACAATTATTCACTATTGCATCACAAGAGACCCATCTGTATTTCATTTCATCAGCCCTTCCTGGACAGGCTGGATACTATTCACTGGAGACTCTACCTTCCTCCACACCCTTTGGATCTAGGTTCCCTCTTGAAAGCTTGTAAGCCAGTCACTTCTTACCTTTGTATCCCTCCCCCCATTTTGGGTAGCCAACATAGTTGCTTTTTATGTTGTTGAAAGAAGGTATTTGCAATGAATAAGTCATTGGTTTTACAAAATAATATCATGCAATCTCTAGCATCATTTCTATCACCAAGGCCATATGTTCTAACTATTATTCCTTCTTCCTCATTGCCAACGTTCACATTCCAATCACCAGTGATTATCAATGTATCTTGATTGCATGTTTGATCAATTTCAGATTGAAGAAGTTGGTAGCATTCTTCAATTTCCTCATCACTAGTCCTGGTGTGGCACTGAAGTGCTGGTGTGGAGCTGTAAGATTAGCACTGGACTATTAACTGGTGTGGTGCTGTGTGTTAATGCACTGGACTGAAAAGTTGGTTTGAGTGGCAAGGTTGGCAGTTCAAGCTCACCAGCTGCTCCTTGGAAACTCTATACAGGATTGCTATGGGTCCAAACCGACTCAACGGCACTTAACAATTAACTGGATGGTTTGCACTTCAAACCAACCAGTCACTCCTTAGAAACCCTATTAATTGGAAACAGTTGAGAAGACTTTGATGGTTGAGATGATCAGGGTGGGGCATGTTGGCTACCCACAGGAGTCTCAATGATTCTCTATGAGTTGGAAGTAACTTTAAGGCATTTGACAACAAGCTTAGTGGTTGGTGTGTAAATTAGAATAATAGTGATATTAACTGGTTTTCCTTGGAGATGTATGGACATTATTCTAGCACAGACAACATTGTACTTCAAGGTAGATCTTGAAATGCTCTTTTTGATGATGGATTTGGTGCCATTCCTCTTCAATTTGTATTTCCTGGCATAATAAACCATGTGCTTGTCTAATGCAAAATGACCAATATATGCCCATTTCAACTCACTAATGCCTAGAAAGGGGAAGAAAAATGAGACTTTCTGCTCCCATAAAGATTTATAACCTCAGAAACCCTTTATGAGTTGGAATCAACTCAATGGTATACATCAACAACAATAACAAATAATGCCCAGGAGATTGATCTTTATGAGCTCCTTTTCACTTTTGACAACTTCCAATTTTTCTAAATTCATACTTTGTACATTCCGCATTCTGGTGTTTAATGGATATTTGTAGCTGTTTCGTCTCGTTTTGAGTGTCCCCCATTGGCAATTGAAGGATCCCAAAACATTGCTGCATCCACATAATTAAGGTCAACTCTACTTTGAAAAGGCAGTTGTATTTTGAATGCCTTCTGTTAGAGTCTGATAACTTGACTTCTGCAGGTCTAGCAAGACCCACTGAGGTTGGTGCAAACAGCACACACAGACAAAAAGCAACAAGTAGCAAGCAGGGTTTATAAAATTATGAATAGTACACTTCTCAGAAGAGGAGAAGTGGACATCTGTCTCGCGAGTGAGAGAGAGCCCCGGCTTTCTGTTCTTTCTCCTTCTTTATAAGGTTTTTCGCTCATTTCCCTGAAATTTAATTCTGATTGGTGGCAGGGTCTAGGTGGCACATAGTCTTGGTTTGCACTTTTTGATGGTCTGAAACTGCTCTATTGCTAAGAGATGTGCTGGGCTCAATTTCTTGGAATTGTTAATTCAAGTGCCAGATGTTGGGGTGCAGCCAGGCTGACTGTTAGGTTCTTACTTTGTCCTTAGCACCTTCCAACTGGCTCATTTTCTGGCACTATTTTCAGACAGTGTAGCATAGGTACTTCTTAATTATCTCCAAGAAGAAGGTGAAGTTCATTACTACTTACTGCCATGTGAGTAACAATTGTCAGATGATTCTGAAAAACTTGTGGTATCTATTGGGGACCACAGCTCCTGCAAATCCTTCTGAGCTTTGCATCCTCCATTCTATCTTGAGAAGAGAGACTAAATTTCAAGCAGAGGTGACTTTTTTTCCTCATTGAGTTTCGCAAGCCCCTTGAAATATGAGCAAGGAGCTGCATGCTCAGAACAATCCTTTTTATCTGGGCCATACCAATTTGTTGAGAAGGCTTTGATGGGTCGAGATTATTGAGGTGGGGATACTGGCTCTTCACATATGGAGAGTGAAGCCAGGAATGCCAGAAGTCCAGCCTTGTTTTGTTCAGGCAGGAGAACACTTTCAGGTTATCTGGCCAGTCCTTCGTGAGGGGAAAGGCCGATTGTAATGATCTGAGTCTAAACCTCAATTTTGTTTTTGTGTGTTTTTTTTAAGGTTTTTATTGTGGATTGAGTGAAAGTTTACAGTGCAGATCATAAGTTTCAAATTCAACAA
>NW_006409010.1:168389-169254 GCF_000296735.1 Chrysochloris asiatica | reverse complement strand
TTTCTCAAGCTGGGGAAACTAAAGAAAAAAATTTAAGCCTCAACTTTCGTTATTGAAAGATTCTCTGGGAAAATTATTGAATGATGAAGAAAGCATCAAGTGAAGATGGAAGGAATACACAGAGTCACTGTACCAAAAGGAAATGGCTGATGTTCAACCATTTCAAGAGGCAGCATGTGATCACAAGCCAATGATACTGAAGGAAGAAATCCAAGGTGCATTGAAGGAATTGGCAAAGAACAAGGTACCAGGAATTGATGGAATAAATATTGAAATCTTTCAAGAAAGTGAAGCAGCATAGGAGGCACGCACTCATCTCTGCCAAGAAATTTGGAAGACAACTATCTGGCTGACTGATTGAAGAGATCCGTATTTGTGCCCATTCCAAAGAGAGGTCACCTAATGGAATGTGGAAATCATTGGACAATCTCTTTGATAGCCCATGTGGTAAAGTTTTACTAAAGGTAATACAGAAATGGCTACAAGCATACATTGACAGAGAACTTCCAAAGCCAAAGCCAGATTCAGAAGAGGCCATGGAATGAGGGATATCATTGCTGATGTGCGATGGATTTTGGCTTAAAACAAAGAATATCAGAAAGAAGTTTACCTGTGCTTTATTGAGTACGCAAAGGCTTTGATTGTGTGGATCATGACAAGCTATGGACAAATTGTGAAGTATGAGTATTCCAGAACACTCATGAGGAATGTGTAACTGGACCAAAAGGCAGTTGTTCAAACAGAACATGGGAACACTGAATGGTTTAAAATTAAGAAACGTGTGCAACAAGGTTGTATTCTTTCACCATACTTATTCAACTTGTATACTGAGCAAATAATCCAAGAAGCTGGGTTCTATGAAGAA
>NW_006409010.1:153217-157231 GCF_000296735.1 Chrysochloris asiatica | reverse complement strand
AGTGAATAAGGAAGACCATAGAAGAATTGATGCTTTTGAGTTATGGTGTTGGAGGAGAATATTGAAAGTGCCATGGGCTGCCAAAAGAACCAAATGATCCGTGTAGGAAGAAGTGCAGCCAGAGTGCTCCTTGGAGGCCAAGATGGCCAAACTTCGTGTTTAATACTTTGGACATATTTTCAGGAGGGAGCAGTCACTGGTGAAGGATATCATGTTTGGTAACACAGAGGGTCAGAGAAAAATAGGAAGACCCCTAACAAGATAGATTAGCCAAGTGGCAGCATTGATGGTGTCAAGCGTGGCAACAGTAGTGAGGTTGGCCTAGGATCGAGCAGTGTTTCGTTCTGCTGTGCATAGAGTCGGTACTGACTTGATGGCACCTAACAACAACAACAATCTTTATGAAACACTTCACCAGGTCTTTTTTCCACGGAGCCTCTGGGTGGATTTGAGCTGTCAATCTTTGGTTAACAACCAAGAGCTTAAACATTTGAGCCACCAGCGTTCCTTGAAGCTGCCTCAGTCCCTGGAAAACTTTAGTGCAAAGTAGTGCTTAGGGCATTATGTTGATTTTAATTTTTAATTCTATAGGTTGTTGTTTTTGTTAAGTGCTGTTCCGATCCATCGCTACCTTGTATTGGGTTTCTGAGGGGGGCGCAGGTGAGCTTGAATTGCCTACCTGGGGGTTGTTGATTAAATTAGCTTTGAATTTTTGTTGTTGTTGTTGTTGTTGTTGTTTTGTTTTGTTTTAAGACAGGAAAGATATTGCAAAGCTTTTGAAATAAGAAAAGAGAGTTGTTCTGATGGCACTCTGACCCTTTGTCCTTAGTAGACAGACAGACACATATACACACACAAGTGAAGCCAGAATGCTGAACAGGAAGACGAGTCAGGCTGGGGAGCCACCTGGAGGTAGTGACAGTTGACCTGGGTCTTGACATAGAGGGTGAGAAACTTGAGTGTCTGGGAAGTGAAGTAGTTCTGTGCAGGGAAATAGTAGGCACACTGCAAGGCAGGCAGAGAGGTGTGTGCAGAGCAGAGACAGCTGATGGGGTAAGGGAAGGCCACACAGTTGAGGAGGTTGTTAAGATCTAACCACAGAGGAATTTGTTAGCTAGAAAGAGAAAGAGAAAGACCCTGGGAGGCCTCTCTTGACTAGCACTTCTATGGGAAGGACTTTTTAAGCTCCCACCCAGGCATCCTTCTTTGTACTTGCTCTTAGCGCGCACACACACACACACACACACACATGAAATCAGGAGGTTGAGCAGGAAGAGAAAGCCACTTGAGGTGGTGACAGTTGATCTGACTCTTCCCCATGGATAGGTGGTGTCTCTGGGGCTGCTCCTGAGTCCATTGTACTTACTGGTTACACCGTTTTGGTTGTCAATCCTCCCCCTTGGGATCCCTGCTCCAGGATCACTGACTAAACTATCCCCTGCTCCTGCCCAGTTACTCAATGTGATTCTGATGTCTTTATTGATCCTGCTGTAAGCAAGGTTGTTGTTGTTGTTGTTATGTGCCATCGAGTCGGTTCCGACCCATAGCGGCCCTGTATAGGGTTTCCAAGGTAGGGAGGCTAATAATCAAAATCAAGCCATTGAAATCAATTACTTTATAGTTAAAGCAATAAGGTAAAGACAAATCAGTTGATAAGACAATCAGTAATTCTAAAGTTAGCAATATTCATATGAACGACATTAATTACTTCCATGCTTTCTGCTTGCTGGAAGCTCCACAGGCTTCTATACTGTACACTGACTTCTGTAGGTTATCAGGGCTGGGGAACTTCCTTTGATTACCAAAACCACTTGTTGAAGGAATACAACAGAATTCAGAAGTTGAGACAAAACTCTTTATGGTGTTAAAGAGCAAAGATGTCACCTGAGGACTAAGGTGTGTCTGACCCAAGACATATTTTCAGTTGCCTTGTATGCATATGAAAATTGGGCAATGAAAACGGGAGACCAGAAAAGAATAAATTCATTTGAATTTTAGTGTTGATGAAGAAGATTTATTACACCATGGACTGTCAGAAGAATGAATGAAATTTGTGTTGGAAGAAGTGCAGCTGGTTTTTTGGAAATGAAGATAGCGAGACTTTGTCTCTTGTACTTTGGGCATGTTATCAAGAGGGACTAGTCCCAGGAAAAGGATAACAATGAGATGGATTGACACAGAGCCTGGAACAATGGGCTCAAACATAATAACAATTGTGAGGATGGTGTAGGATCTGGTAATGTTTCATTCTATTGTACGTACGGTCGCTATGATTTGGAACTAACTCAAGAGCACCTAACAACAAGCACTGGAGAGAAATTGCTTATAAGATACAGTCTGAGCAAAGTTGGATCAGATCTTATGTAAGTATTTGGGAAGCACTATATTCAGGAATTAGAAACTTTCACAAGGAAGATTTTTTGGGGATGGGTTTACTTTTAGTTGTGAGACTGGTTGCTGATAAATGTTGGTTACTGATCAGCTGACTTTCAGAAGTGTGGTCACTGAGGTGAAATGTCACTGTCAATTACACAGTTTAAGAACAGACTCTGGTAGTTACTTGTTACCACAGCTACATAGCAATCACTATTTTTAAAGGAGTGTGGGAATTTTCAAATTCTCACCCTCCACAATCTTTGACTAAAGTGTCATGTACTAATAACAAGCCCCCTAACCTAGGTCTTCATTGCTCTGGCCTCTAAACCTTTTGTGCCAAGAAACCCACTTTATGGCAGTAAATCCATCCCCTGGATGCCAAGTAGTGTGGTTGGGAGTTGGTTCACACAGTAACCTCTCTGCGAGACAGTCTTTAAAGCTTGAAGGCCTCTCAGAAGAACCATCTCCATGTGGAAGAAGAAGTCTATGATCAGTGTACCAGTTTCCTGGCCTGGTTAGGCTGGAGAAGAGACATACTCTCTTACTACCTCTGTCTACAGTTGGTATCTGGAACAGACAGGATGGGGGACATGAGGATAGGAGGACTCAAAACCTGTAGACATTTTAAGCATCCCCAGTAGGGCAGGAAGTTCATCTCATGATATCAAACGGTGGCTTCTAATGATGTGGCTTACAGCTGCCAGCTCCCTCCCCCCAGTGCTGGGGAAAGGATAAGGGGGATCACAGGTGAGATGAGAGGAAGAGGGAAGAGTTGCTTCTGGCTCCTGTTGGGGTGACACTCACAGGACACTGGGCAGATCATCTTAGGTAGGAGGTCAAACCCTTACTGCAGAACTTTGCTCTCCCCTCCTTAGGTGAGTTTCACCTCCTCACATATTTCAAAACTCCCCAGTGCAGGAGGAAGGTTAGGAAGATGAGGATGGATGGTGAAGCTGGCCAATAACTGAACAATGACATTATCCTGAGGAGACTCTTCTGTAGGGCAGAAGGAACAGGCCAGTGATTGTATCCCCAGAACTAAGTGTCAATCCATAGAGACACCTATGCGCTCCCCTTGGGGTATGATTATGACTTGGGACCAGGTTTGTGGGACAACCTGTCATCCTTTTAGAGGGAGACCTGCCAAGACCTACCTTTGTGGAGACCTGTCCAACCAGACCAGGAAGTTCTGGTTGGACCCTTATGTGACAAAGCTGAGGGTGCTCCCTCTGTCCTTGACAGCTTCTTACTCCAGGCCACAGTGAACATTCAGTTCAGCATCTGGTATTCCACTTGGCAGGCATGTTTTGCCTCTCCAGAGGATACCTCCATAGCCACCCACTTCTGAAAGGTGTCATCTCCCACATGCCCCATGTTCAAGACCATGGGCTCCCTGTTGCAAATCCAGGTCATCAAGATGTCTTCAGCTCAACATAGATCAAGGACCTAAATGTGAATCCCAGAATTATGAAGGTCATCAATGAAAAATTCAGTACAAATGTGAAGGCACTAATGATGGGGAATACATGGACTACAAAACATTTTGAAAACCACACAAGCAAAAATAAATAAAATAGATGAGTGGGACATACTAAAAATTAAAAACTTATGCACATCAAAAGACTTCACCAGAAGAGT
>NW_006409010.1:147781-150575 GCF_000296735.1 Chrysochloris asiatica | reverse complement strand
CACTCAATCCACAATAAAAAGCTTAAAAAAAAAAAAGATGTCTTCAGGCCAGAAGCCACAGACCCAGCACTTAAGCCTGGTGTCTCTTGTGGGATACTCATGGTGGGTCAACAATACAGAGGGGACTACTGCAGTAGGGTAGAGGTGGGTTACAGATGGGGTGGTAGGTACTGGAGCTCTCTGTCAGAGGTTCTATCCATCCCACACTGTGGACCAGGGAGAACTAAGCCTTAAATTCCCTTCCAAGATGAGAAAGGGGTAATCTGATCCTCCCTCTGGTTTCTAGGGTTAACTCTCCTACCTCCTGCAAGCAGGGAACAACTATACCCTAGGGTTTCTGTTGTGAGGACAAACCCCTGTCATGTCCCAGTTGTTTTCTCACCCTGCAGGATGTGAAACTAGAATGCCTGGGTTCTCACTCTCACTAGCCCTTTGAGGCTCAGTCTCCTCTCTCTGAGGTGGGTAGCCCTCTGCCCTCCACCTGGGTGGATTTGGTGGATGTCTGAAAGGTGGGTGAGGGTGCTTTGCCATTTACACAGTTATGCAGCTATGAGGTCTCAGTTGGTTGGTTGGTTATGTGCAACCTGAGGATGAGTTTGAGCTGCGGGCAGTAGTGGGGGACCAGGTACCTGTCAGATCCTTGGACTTGCTCCTGTACTCCACGAACCTCTCAGGAAGTAGACATATTCATGCTCCAGCTCAAACTTCCTTGGCTTTTCAGTGGCCATATCTATCTCCCAGATGTGCTTAGTGATGAGGGCAATGCCATGAATGGCTATCCAGCTGTTGGTTTCTAAGTCACAGGTGATGTGTCTGTCCTATCATAGGCTAACTGGCAAAGCCTCCCCTCCCAATGCTGCTATCTGCTCAGATCTTTCACTCAGAAATGAGCTGAAGAATACGGACCCACTGGAAGACCCACAGCCTCATCAGGGACACTAGAGGACAAGAAGGTAGGACAAGGTGAATTGCAGGAACTGCACAGACCTCTTCTCACAACCAGTTTTTGCTCAGATTTGAGAATCTTTAAAATATGTTCAGTTTATGTCTACACTTTTCAATGACATTGTACATGGTTAACGTTTACCAATTCAACGTTAGAAGTTCTATGGGCTTGCCTATTTTATGGTTCCTCCTACTACACCTCAAGGAGCTCTGGTAGCATAGTGGCTATGAGTCAGGCTGCTAACCTCAAAGTCAGCAGTTTGAAACTACCAGCAGTTCTGCAGGAGAAAGCTGAGGCTTTCTGCTCCAGTAAAGATTTATAGCCTCGGAAACCCTATGCAAGGTCGCTCTGAGTCAGAACCGACTCTATGGCACATAACCACCACCTGCTACACCTCAGATAGGTTCCAGAGTACTTGGATTAGCCACTCAAACAACTGCCTTACTTTCCTCTGAGCTGGTGGACACTGTGTGGGTGAAGGATGAGGTGGGAGACCTTGTGACCGCAGACCTGGAGCCACCTTCTGCGTCACTCACTCTGGCTCTCATATAACTAACACATCACGATGTGCAGGTAACCTTGGAGCCAGTGCTGCCAGCCCCACACCTGTGTCCACTTCTGCTCCTAAAAGGTCTTCCCTTCCTTGTCTTGGAGCCACTGTATCAGGGGCTCCACTCTTAGTTGCTCACGGTCATACTTGGTTGTCCTAGTACATCAGTCAGTGTACTCTGGCAGGCTATTCTGATCCTCTGACATCCGGGTATGCAAGAACTGCAGAGGGTGGGACCCTGGGAAGGGCAGAACCAAAGTCATGAGTGGCCTGAATTGTCCTGACCTCACTAATCTCAGGGCCTTTGCACAGTCCCCCCTTTAGAGATGAGACTCAGGAAGGTTAAGTCCCTGCCCATATAACAGAGCTGGTGAATGGTGAGACTGGATCTGAACCCAGGCCATGTGGTTGTTGGTCACACAGAGGGTCTTTGTGAATCTGAAAAGAAACCACAATGATTCTGTGATCACACTCCTGCCCCAAGAGGATTCAGAAACCTGGGATCTAGTCCTGGCCTGTTCATATTAACTGTATCATGTGGATGCTCATATCAGCACTTAACAACAGCAACAGCAGAGCTCTCTTTGGAGTTTTGTTGTGGTGCTGTAAGATAATCACTGGGCCGCAAGGTTGGTTTAAACCACAAGGTTGGCAGTTCAAACTTACCAGCTGCTCCTCAGAAACCCTATACAGGATTGCTATGAGTTGGAACTTACTTAATGGCACTTAACAACATTTGCTCTGCAAAGCAAGTGGATGGGCAACTGAAAGGGAGTGCCCAGTATGTGGATACCGGACTTGCTTGGGTCAGAGAGGAAAAGGGGTGGAGGGACAGGGACTGGGATGTGGTCAGATGGAAGAGTTGCATGTGCCTAGGAATGTATAAAAGAAATGTGTTCTGGCAGTAGAGCTAGTTTTGGGCCTTCCTGGGAACTGTGGGTGCTGAAGCAATCATACTGGGCTCATCTTGTTGTTGTTGTTGTCAGGTGCCATCAAGTCGGAACCGACTCATAGCGATCCCATGCACAGCAGAACAAAACAATGTCCGATCCTGGGCCAACCTCACTACCGCTGCCACACTTGAGTCCATCAATGATGCCACCTTGCCAATCCATCTCATTAGGGGTCTTCCTCTTTTTCTCTGACCTTCCACCTTACCCAGCATGACATCCTGCTCCAGCGACCATTTCCTCCGGACAATATGTCCAAAGTATGAGAAATGAAGCTTAGCCATCCTGGCCTCCAAGGAGCACTCTGGCTGCACTTCTTCCAAAACAGATCTATTGGTTCTTTTGGCA
>NW_006409010.1:143002-147413 GCF_000296735.1 Chrysochloris asiatica | reverse complement strand
TTTTCTTGACATTGAGATGTAATCCATATCAAAGGCTGTGCTCTTTGATCTTCATAAGTAAATATTTCAAGTCCTCTTCACTTCTCTGTGAAGAGGGCTCATCTTACTGTATATAAAATCAGGTAAAAACAATGGAGGCAGGAAGAACCAGAAGTCACACAAGGAGGGTTTAGATGAGGACAGGGTCCTGAATAGATGGGAGATGGCCCATCTCTCTGGTCTTGTCCTGATTTCAGACTGTGACCCCTGTTGACGTGCACATACATACAGGCAATGTCGTAGACCCTCCAGACTTGACTGTAGCGGTGTCCCTGGACCTACCTGAGGTGAGTGCTTTTTCAGACAGGGACATCTTGGAGACCTAGGTACAGGTGAAGATGAAAGCGGTGAAAGTTTGAAGAGTCACAGATAGAGTTGGGGAAGACTCTGCCCTCCCTCTGCTAGGCCTTCCTTTACACTCTGGAGGGATTTGGCTATCTCCCTATCTGGATTGTTAGGGTCACAGAAACAGTAGCTGGGCCCATTACATGTCCCCTAAACAGTGATGGAGGGAATGTAGTAAATGCATTGACAAGTGTTTTCTGAAATTTGAAATGTTACATATATAGGTGCAGGGTGGATTTAACCACTATCTAGTTTAGAAGTTGCCCTTTATAGATTGAATGGGTGTCACGAATCATAGAGTGATTCCAATGATATCTGTAAACGTGGTGACCTGAGAAGGCAGTTTTAACTGTAATGACTATTTGACTATTTTAATATGTTGTCTATGGAAATTACTTCAGATGCTGTGGGAAGATATGAATCTGAAGATCCTTCCCTGAGTGCTGGGCAAATCCCTTGCAGACCCAGTCCTCCAGGAATATCACATCCATGACTTATAGGTTCTGCTGTAGGGTTAATAGACAATTGGGTAAAAATCACCACTAGACCATAGTCTGGGAATACTTCAGGACTGACCCAGTTGGAACCACACTGTCCAATGAAAGTCAAAAGATTCCCTTGTATCACTAGTGAGCAGAGAGATTATTCCTTATAAGTTTGTAATAATGATATACAAATATATCTCTTAGCAGTTTAGGAAAAAAAAATGAGTGTAACTCAAGTTTATTAATTTTCTCACTTATTCACTCATTTGTTCAGCTGACTAATTAGCCTGCCTGTAAGCAGGCAAGAAGTGAAATTCTTCTATTTTCTTTGAGTTATTACACATTTTGCATTTGTTACAGCAGTATGACTACCCTAACTTATAGAATTTAACATTTCCTCCCTCACATTCACTTGTTTCTGGAATGTTTTTTAATCTCCCCTCAGAAAAAAAGCATCTTTAGATACTGGAGAGAAAAGGGGAATGATGTGAGGAGAATTAGGGATTCAACTGGGAAATTAAATTGAGCTCCTGAGAGGATCTGGGTATTATATCATTTTCCTCTAGAGCTAGAATTTCTCCTGGTCTCTAGGAGAAGGCCAAGAGAAGACCAGGTTGTCCAGAGGGGATACTTTATAGACTCATAGGTGTGTGTGTGTGTGCATGCACAGGTAGGAAATTTGAAGACCAACTTCCTTGAGTCAGAGAAATTGTCCCCCTCTGGGGCTATACAAGTATTTTGACTTCAGTATTGAGAAGATCAAACTCAGGTTAACAAATGTCATCTAGCTCAGAAGGGGCCTAAGTCCAGAGGAAACTTTGTTACTTCCAATTACTGCTACCCCAACTTTCCATTCTAACCTGAAAGTGAACCTGGGGGCACAATACCCTCAGCATCAACGGGAAATCCAGTGTCCAGAGGTGTAAGGAAGCTTGGTACAACCTGCACACTTCTTTCTAACCTGTCCTTATCTCTTCAATGTTTCTGTAGTTTCTTCTACTACTCCATGGCTCTGAACACTTACAATTCCAGAAGGACAGTACCAGACACAACCTAAATGAGCGGGTGCCATGGCAATCCTGAAGAAAGGAGAAAGAGTGAGCCTGGTGCTTACCCACTCTGTTTTACAATCTCAATTTCCTTCTTTTTTCTTCTCTTTCTCCTTCCTTTTACTGCTCACCTCAGGCCACAGAGGGTCCTGCAGTTCTGGGTGTGTCGTGAGGCAGATGGTTCTCATTCTCCCCAGGAAGGACTTCAACTGCTGATCATTTCATTAGGTCCTATTCCCCTCATAGGCCAAATCCCCACACACCCTACATCTTGATCCAGCTTTTCCCTGTTGTCTTGAAGGAAGGAACCAATAGCACACTTGAAAATGATTTTTTTCTGCATCTTGGAAATTGTGTGTGTGTTGAGAGGGAAGAATTTCATTTGATGGGAAACTGGAATTGGGTCTATTGGAATGGGATTAGGGTGAGATAGAGATAGGAAGGCCTGAGGTCTGTAAGCTTCCCTCAGCTCCCATGAGCTAGAAAATGGTTTGATTAGGAGAAACCTTTTCATATCCAGACTCTGTTTGTTGAGTCTCTGGCCCCTGCTATGGGTGTGGCCCACACTTGAGGTTAAAGGAGAAATGGTGATTGGGACATGCTGCTCAAATATGCTGTGCATTTGCAAGATGGTTTATGTGCAACATTATTCATTACAGTACCACTTAAACATTGTAAACAAACTCACAACCAATCAGTGAGGGACTATCAAATGTATTATGTGGTATACAAACAGTGGAATGGAATCCTGGTGTGGTGCTGTAGGATAAGCACTGTACTGCTAACTGCAGAGTCCACAAGGTCAGCTGTTCAAACTCACCAACTGTTCCTTGGAAATCCTACATAGGGTCTCTATGAGTCAGACAGGCTTTACAGGAATATTGCATAGCAGGAAAAGAATGAGAATGCTCTTTATGTACTGACATGGAAGGATTTGCACAGAATATTTGTTTAGTGAAAGTGAGTGTCTATTATGCTACTACTTAAAGAAAGAAAACAACAGCCCATATTTATTTATTTATTATATAAGCATAGTGAAACTATAGGCAATATTATTACAATTATCTCATAATTATAAGAATCAATATTATTCATTATTAAGGAATATATACAAAGGAGAATACTACCATCTTAATGAATCAGAAACTTCAATATTGTAGAGAAGTTAGTTCTTAATTGTTCTATAGATTTAATGTAATCTCAATAAAAATTCCAGCAAGTGGGAAGATTTAGCCAGAGCTGTGCATTATTGACAATGCAAACGCTTTTGATTGTGTGGATCTTGACAAGATATGGACAACATTGCAGAGAACGATTATATCAAAATACTTAATTGTGCTCATGAGGAACCTGTATGAACAGCAAGAGACAGTTGTTTGAACAGAACAAGGAACCACTGAACAGCTTAAAATTAGGAAAGATGCTCCCTAGGGTTGTATTCTTTCACCATACTTATTCAATATGTATGCTGAACAAATAATTCAAAAAGCTGGATTATATGAAGAAAAATGTGGCATCAGGGTTGGAGGAAGACTTATTAACAACCTGTGATATGCAGATGATACAACCTTGCTTCCTGAAAGCAAAGAGGACTTAAAATACTTACTGATGAAGATCAGAGACCACAGCCTTCAGTGTGGGTTTCACTTCAATGTAAAGAAAACAAGAATCCTCACCACTGGACCAAAAAATAACATCAAGATAAATGGAGGAAAGATTGAAGTTGTCAAAGACTTCATTTTGCTCAGATCAACCATCAACACTTATGGAAGTAGAAGTCAAAAAATCAAACAACATATTATATTAGGCAAATCTGCTGCACAAGAACTCTTTAAAGTGTTGAAGAGCAAAGATGTCAGTTTGAGGACTAAGGTGCACCTGACCCAAGCCACAGTATTTTCAATAACCTCATAGGCATGTGAAAGTTGGACAATGAATAAAGAAGACCATAGCAGAGCTGATGCATTTGAATCATGGTGTTGGAGAAGAATATAAAAAGTACCATGGACTGCCAAAAGAACAAACATGTTTGTGTTGGAAGAAGTATGGCCAGAATGCTTCTTAGAATCCATGATGGTCAGATTTTATCTCTCATACTTTGTGCATATTATTAGGAGGGACCAGTCCCTGGAAAAGGACATCACGCTTGGTAAAGTGGAGGGGTGAAGAAAAAGAGGAAGACTCATAATGAGATGGATTGGCACTGTGGCAGCAGCAATGGGCTCAAGTGTAGCAGCAATTGTGAAGTTAGGGTAGGACCAGGCAGTGTTCTGGCTATGAGTCAGTATTGACTTGATGACACCTAGAACAACAATATAAAACTAGAAAGGGAAATTATAGGCATCCAAACTGGTAAAGAGGAAGTAAAACTATTCTCATATAATATGATTCTATATGAAGAAAATCCCAAAGACTCAGCAAGAAAGTTATTGGAACTCATTGAAAGATTCAGTAAAGTGGCTGGGTACAAGATCAATATACAAAAATCATTTG
>NW_006409010.1:138941-140732 GCF_000296735.1 Chrysochloris asiatica | reverse complement strand
AGCTGTTTCTCTTCATTTTGAGTTATGCCCCATCAGCAAATGAAGGTACTGAAGACTTTATTCCTACGGGCTTTACTCCATTCACGTCATCACAGTCAACTCTACTTTGAGGAGGCAGTTCTTCCCGAGTCGCATTTTGAATGCCTTCCAACCTGAGGGGCTCATTTTCCAGCACTATATCTGACAGCGTTTCTCTGCTATTCATAATGTTTTCAGTGACTAAATATTCAGAAGCAATTTGTCACTCTTTCTTCCTAGTTTTCTTCAATGGAAGCTCATCTGTAACCTGTCCACCATGGGTGACCCTACTGGCATTTAAAATACCGGTGGCATAGCTTTCAGAATCACAGCAACTTATAAACCACCACAGCATGACAAACTGACAGACGAGTGGTAGATCATTCACCCAAAAGATGAAATAGAAATAAAACAAAACACTCCTTCCTACAAGAAACCAAATGAGATCTTAAAAAAAAAAAAAAAAAGGAAAAATATACCATGAGCATGGACAGGAAGACTTAACATTGTGAAAATGTCAATATACCAAATACAGTCTATACGTATAAAATTATCCCAATGCAGATTTCAGCAACATATTTTAAGGAGATGAAAACGAATCACTAACTTTATATGGAAAGGAAAGAGACCTTGGATAAGCAAAGCATTACTAAAAAAGAAGAACTATGTATGAGGCCTCTTACTTCCAGATCTCGAAATCTACTACATAGTTACAATAGTCAAAACAATGTGATAGTAGTACAATGAAAGACTCATAGATCAGTGGAACAAAATTTAGAATTCAGAAGTAAATCCATCCACCTATGGTCAGTCTTTGACCAAAGCACATTAAATGAGGAAGAGAGAGTCTATTCAACAAATGAAAATCCATGTGCAGAAGAATGAAACATATTTCACACCGTATGCAAAAATTAACTCATTGTGAATTGAAGACCTAAATGTAAAACCTAGAACTATCGAGATCATCAGTGTAAAAATAGGGACAAATTTAAGGGCTCTGATACATGGTATAAATACACTATAAAACATAGCTGAGAACACACAAATGGAAGTCAAAATAGATGACTAGAACCTCCTAAAAATTAGATACTAATGGACTCCTGGTGTGGTGCTGTAGGATCATTATTGGGCTTTGAACCACAGGTCAGCAGTTCAAACTCACCAGTGGTTCCTCAGAAACCCTATATATAGAGTTTCTCTGAGTTGGAACTGACTCGATGGCACTTAACAACAACAGCATATACAGCAAAAGATTTCACCAAAAGAATAAAAAGGGACTAGGCAAAAAATGTTGGCACTGACAGCAGACTCTACAATTTATGGAACACTTCAACACCTCAACACGAAGACAAATAATCTATGTTAAAAAATGGGCAGAGAACATGAACAGATACTTCATTAAAGAAGAAATTCAGGTAGTCAACAAACATGAAGAAACGCTCTTGATCACTAGCCACTGTTGTTATTGCTAGATGCTGTCTACTCATTAACGACTCATACCAACCCTATGCACAGCAGAACAAAACATTGCCCAGTCCTATGCTAACCTCACAATCATTGCTACATTTGAGCCCATTGCTGCTGCTACTATGCCAATCCATCTGGCACAGGATTGGGGGCCTTTCTCTTTTTCAGTGACTTTCCACTTTACCAAGCATGATGTCCCTTTCCAAGGACTGGTCCCTCCCGATAATGTATCTGAAGTATGAGAGACAAAGTCTGGCCATTCTGGCTTCTAAGGAGCATTTTGGCTATACTTCTTCCAATACAATT